>NC_034610.1:601522-643044 GCF_900095145.1 Mus pahari
AAAAAAAAAAAAGAAAAAAAAAAGAAAAAGTAACCTTATATAAAAGTCATAGGATAAATACCTTTTCACTGTTTAAGGAATGTTTTAAATTAAAAAACATTTTAAAATTTATATATGTGTGTGTGTGTGTGTGTGTGTGTGTGTGTGTGTGTGTGTGCGTATACACACATAAGTACAGATTCCACAGAGCCCAGAAGAGGGGATCGGATTCCCTGAGGTTATAGTTACAGGCACTAAAGTGGGTTCGGGGAACCAAATTCAAATGTTCTGCAAAAGCAGTGTGGACTCTTAATTACTGGGCCATTTTTCCATCCTCAGGAATTTTTGTTAAAGCAAGAGTTTTATAATCTGAATTACATTTTCTTGTTTAGCAATCAATTTTGTTGTCCAATTACCAATTTTGCTACTTAAAATAGAACTCACAGACTAAGCTCTTCCACACTAAATAAAGTTTTTCAGTTTACAATTTATTTACAATACATTTTCTTTTTCTTTTCTATTGTTTTTGTTGTTTTAAAATAAGCCATCTAAAACTAACATTGCTGCTAGACCTGACATTTTCCCACTATACCAGTTTACAGTGTTTTCTCTATATTTTTCAATTTATCCATATTACTTAAACTTTTTAATGGCTAGATATGTTTCTTTGGTGATGCACCAGTTTCTTCTCATGGTCCCTGGCCAATTTTAAGCAGATGGAAAATTTGTGACGCTATTCAATTGCTTTCTGGGCAGCTCTTCAGCTTTGGCAGCCTTGCAGTATATCTGCAGGTTTATAGGCTATGTACCTTGCTTTTATTTTTTGATTTTTTTATTTATTTATATTTCAAATGTTATCCCCTTTCCCAATCCCCCCAGAAATCCCCTATCCCATTCCCCCTCCTCCTGCTTCTATGAGGGTGTGGCCACACCCACCAGTCCATTCCTGGCCCCTGAACGCACATTCCCCCACACTGGGGCATTGGACCTTCACCGGACCTAGGGCTTTTTCTCCCATTAATGCCTGACAAGGGTATCCTCTGCTACATATATGGCTGGAACGATGGGTCACTCCATGTGTACTCCTTGGTTGGTGGTTTAGACCCTGGGAGCTCTGGTTCGTTGATATTGTTCTTCCTATGTGGTTGCAAACCCCTTCAGCTCCTTCAGTCCTTTCTCTAACCCCTCCACTGGGGACCTGGTGATCAGTTCAATGGTTGGCTGTGAGCATCTGCCTCTGTATATGTAAGGCTCTGGCAGAGCCTCTCAGGAGACATCTATATCAGGCTCCTGTCAGCAAGTACTTCTTGGCAACCACAATTGTGGCTAAGTATCTTCTATAGCAGGTGGATAGAAGAAAATTCTAGAAAGACACAAGGCTCACTTTACAAAACTAGAGAAGTTAAATGAAACAACTCTAAGAAGAAGAAACCATATCATGCAGGGCTCAAAGAAAATTAACTGAATTAATGAGAAAAATTCAAGTTGGAGGGGGTAAAGTACCCCCCTTTCATTTTATTTTCAGATTTAAAATATTAACTGTAGTAGGAACTCAACTTTCTGGGAATTGTATTTATTGTTGCCACTTTGGAAATCTGTTCAGTAGTGTGTAGTTTCCTGGGAATAGAGATACACCCTAAAGACTAGCAATTCTGATGGGTACCCACCACAGAGAAACTGCTGTATATACACCCACGGGGATATGTACAATGTATGGCCTAGGAGCATACATAGAACGTCCTTCACCTGGAGCTCTGTTCTGTTTCCATTCTTCCTAGTATGTTCTGACTCCTTTACAAATTCCTCTCTTGCCCTTTGTTTTGCTATTGATGTGGTGGACCAAAGGGGGGCATCCCCCGACCAGATTCAGTGATTAATGAAAACAGGATTTTAATATTGTATTGGTTGATTTTCTGTTACAATCACCAGATCCTTGAGAAAAATCAAAGGAGACAATATTTATTCTCATTCACGGTTTCAGAGTTTTGGGACACAAATCACATCTTGCTCCGTTATTTCTGGGCCAGTGGCTGGTGTGTGTGTGTGTGTGTGTGTGTGTGTGTGTGTGTGTGTGTGAACATCACCACGGGGAGCAGGAGAGAGAGGTAAAGATAGCAAATGTATATAATTTCTACCTCCGTCATCGGATGCATAAACCTCCTTCCTCTGAGTAAGCTTTACTTCCAGAAGTTTCCACCACCTTCCAACAGCCTGTTATGTTAGTGGATTTGTGAGATTACTATGCCAGAGCCCTCATGATATGGCTATTCTTCAAAATCTGCTCTCATCATGGCTGTTCTGAGGATCAAGCTTTGAAGACAGGAGCCTTTATGGCAGATGTGTGATCCGAACTGTAAGCGATGTGTTGCTTAAACAGGAGAGAAGGAAATTAGAACTTCCAAGAAAGAAAGCCTCTTCTTTTGTCCTTAACCTAGTGTACTAATCTCAAATCCACAGAAGGAAGAGGTGTGTGGCTGGATGGGCCGTGTAGGAAGGATGCTTGGCAAGGAACCTGGTGGGTGAGGAGCGCCCTTGCTTCTCCATCTCAAAGCAAAAACGGGGAAACTTGAGTGCAGCTGAACCGGCTTGGCAACCAGAGGCAGAGAGGTCTTGGAGTACCCACCTCTATGCTTTTAGTTTTTTATTTCAAATAAAAGGATAGGAAAAATTTTTTTTAAATGTGTAACTATTAAAATCTCCATAACGCATGCATTTCTCTTTAGAAAGAGCCCCGTTGCCGGCTTTTGGGTATAAATGCCATGAGACTTTTTTCTTCTTTCATGATTGCACGTTAATTAAGAATTGTGACGATGGATGTTACATTGTGATTGCATCTCCCCTTTTCCAAAATGGGGTTTTAGATGATTGTGAAGTAGTTGTTCATAAATGATCACTTAATAAAAGAAAAGAAGCCTAACCAATTATAACTAAGTGTCTGAGAGCTGTTTATTTTTCCTCTTAAAATAATAAATTCTGAGGTTTTTTTTTTCTTTCTTTCTTTTTTTTGGCGTAGCCTTGTACTCTGAGAGCCAGTAAATAAATAAATAAATAAATAAGCGTTCAGCAACTGAAAAAGTGACATTGTT
Source organism: Mus pahari (assembly GCF_900095145.1). NCBI lineage: Eukaryota > Metazoa > Chordata > Mammalia > Rodentia > Muridae > Mus > Mus pahari. The sequence continues at coordinate 604,588 of NC_034610.1, forward strand.
AAATAAATGAGGTGCAAAATTTGATTTACCTTAATATTGTTACAGTCTGGTGGGGAAAATCCACAATATTCTTCATCTTGTCACTTAGAAATTAAAAAGTATCCATTTGTTTATTTCCATTCTCTCCTGCTGTGACCATCAGGGCACCCTCGGAGGCCATGATGGATCTCAGCTCTTTCATGCTATGGTGTCAGTGAGCATTTGTTGTGTGTCTGCACAGCCATGGTGAAATATATGTATCTCCTCCTTATGGACAAGCAGTGTGTGTGTATGTGTGTGTGCACGTGCTCACACGTGCATGTGTGCTTAGGGGCATATAATGCATGCAAGAGCCTATATATAGCTGATTTTGAGTGATAATGAGTTACAGTTCGTCGCACCTGATGATGTTCTATAGCTCACCTGTCTTGAATAATTAATAAACTTTCACTTATCTGTGAATTGAAAACTCTTTATTGCGCAGTTAATTTAGGAGGAGAAAATGTAAACTTTTCATAATTGCCCTACTAAATCATTATTTGGGCTTCTGTCATTGTATCTTCTCAGTTTGGGGTCATTTAGGAAGAGAGGACAGAAGTGCCATTCAGGTTCAGGGTTAGCTTAAGCAAAATTAATTATCTGTCAAATGCTTTATGTGAATTATGCTGAATCTGGGAATTAAAACTTTTGAGTGTTTAGTTAACCAAACCAATGATGCACAAGCAAGTTAAGAAGTTCACAGCAAGGTGCTCAGGTTAGTCTCCTTCAAAATACAGCCTAGTTTCTCATTGACGTTCTTCTAGTGTCTGGGGATCTCAGTGTGGAACCCAGGCTTCCTTTGAACTCCTGCTTCATCCTCCCTAGTGTTGGGACCGTAGGCCCTCACCACCATCATTATTTACTACTAACATTTCTTTTATGTTTTTTTGCCTTTTGTTTGTAGAACCCTGGGGATCATTTGGTATTTCCTCTCATGATATTTCTGCGGGTGGGTGGATAGGTGAGTGGGTGGGATATGACTCATCATTTACAAGTAGAAGGCAGCCAAGTTAGGTACACAGTCAATACAGCCAAAAGCTTAAGCTCTTGGGAAGATTGGCCCTATCCTTACCTGGTAACTAGCACTGGCTAACCTTAGTTTCACCTTGACTAAAATATTCACCTTGTAAGGGTTCCCAGAGCCTTATAAGAGCTTAAGTCTAATATTTAACCTCATTAGACTGACTATAGAAGATCATTTACATCAATTCTAGGGCAAAGTGAAGCTCATGTACTAGAAGCATGCCATTATTTATAAAATCCCCGTGTTGTAACTCTTTCCCCTTGCCCTTCCAAGAGTGTCAATGATTAGTCAAGGACATGATTTTAACTTCTAACTTGTAGATGGTACCAGAGAAATCTACATAGAAAATTCTATATCTTGCTTTGTCACTGATTTCTTTTTCCATTATCTATGTGCTTTTCCAGAATTTTTTGTTCTTTGAATCTCAAGCCACTTCTTTCTGGTCAATCACCCCCCTGCAATTGCATTATTTGTTGGTTTGTTTGTTTACAATTAATATTTCTCTTTTAAAAACTTGTGTGTGTGTGTGTGTGTGTGTGTGTGTGTGTGTGTGTGTGTGTGTGTGCATTCACAGACACACATGTGAAGGTCAGAGGACAGAGGACAACTTTGGGCATCTATAGGTCAACCTTGTTTGAGGGCAAGGGTGTCTTTGTTGTTTTTATGCTGTATATTTTACACAAATGGGCTCTTGAGCTCCTGGAGCCTCTCCTATTTCAGCTTCCCATCTTCTCAGAGAAGTGTTAGGATCACAGACATGAGCTATTACTCAAGGGTTTTATGTGGGTTCTGGGGATTTGAACTAAGGTCCTTACACTTACATCTCAAGCACTTTACTCACTAGAGGTGTGTCTTTCATATTGTTCTTTGTTGAAAATGCATCATAAGCCAGAGTTTTAACCTATACTTTTGAGTTGCGTATCCTCTGAGTCTCCTCCATGTATATGTAAAATTTACATGTTAATAAAAGCTGTTTCTCTCTTGTTAATCTCTTTGTCAGAGGACTATAGCTGAGAACCCTTTCTTTCTCCTGTTGTTGATTGTAAATCTATATTTCATCTATGAGATAGCTAGAGGGACTCCTTCATCTCCCTTCTACAGTAGCTGGCAGACCCTTAAGCCTGGTGCAAGTCTGAATCATGTTGGAAATAAGAAAGCGACAACAGCAAACATCCCCAAACGGATGTTGATCAAATCTCAAAATTAATTAGATCAGTATTTTTCTATTTTCTCTGGCCAACATTACTTCTTCAAACATGTTAACTCTAAAAGTGATCATGCTTGAAAAATCTCACTCTTCAGGCAGAGATAATTGAAAAAAATTGAGTCGGTAAACCTCAATGGTCATGATATATTTTGGAAATGAACCTTAGCCACAGGCTGGGATATGGATAATATAGGATCATAAAGGGATAGATAAGACCAAGGAAAAGTAAATAGTCAGTGTGAGGCAGGCATGATGCTGTCTCCAAATTTACTTCATTGGCACCAGTAAATCTCTAAAATGTTGATTTGATTCACAGAGCCCAGATATTTAACCTAAGAAGATACAAAAGAAGAGCTCTTGTCCCACAAGTCTATCTTACTTACCTGGTACAGAGTCAGCTATTTCACATGCATAGTCTCATTTATGCTACAGTAGCCTATGACAACTATTTTATTTTATTTTATTTTATTTTATTTTATTTTATTTTATTTTTGGTGTTTTTCGAGACAGGGTTTCTCTGTGTAGCCCTGGCTGTCCCGGAACTCACTTTGTAGACCAGGCTGGCCTCGAACTCAGAAATCTGCCTGCCTCTGTGTCCCGAGTGCTGGGATTAAAGGTGTGTACCACCACCGCTTGGCCGAGAACTATTTTATTACAATGCCTAAAACATACCATGCTTTATTTTGTTGCTTAGGAAAACTGAAGTTTAGAGAGAAACAGAGAGATATGAATTTCATGAAGTTACGAAGGAGCACTAACCCTAGGAAGAAATCCTAAGATCTTAAATTGAGGTTTGAGTAGTAGGGATGTGTAGGTGAAAACCAATTCAATGCTAAGGTAAATGAAAATATCATAAAGTAAGTAGGGGATAGAAGAGGAAGGAGCTAACATCGTAGGCTATAAGATACAGGTTGCTGTTTTGGTCCTATCCATCAGCATCCACAGATTTATTGACCAGAGGTTTCAGTTTTATTAAATTTATTGATCCCAGAGAGAGCTCACCATTTGATGGAATGTTTCACCGATTTCTCAGAAGTCTCTGCCTCCACTTTCATCATCCTCAAATCATGAAAATCAGGTCAACACTCCAAGGTCGAGATTGCTCTCCCATTTATGCAATTTCTCTTATAATTTTAGGCAACATGGAGTCTTTTTTTTTTTTTTTTGAGAATATATTACGCATCTCTAAATATTTAGGCAGATAACCAGAATCAGTAGAACACAGGTTTAAGTGCATGGATTTGAGGGCTATGTAGATCATTGGCTGGAGTCATGAGCTGATGACTTGAATGTTTTGGTCTGAATGGTTAGGACCTCCTCTGGAATTCTTATGTTGAAATCCTACCCCCACCTGCAAACAATGGTATTAAAAGGTAGGACCTTTGAGAATTGGTCAACTCAAGGGAGTAGAACTTTCTTGAGTGGAATTAGGGCCCTTATAAGAGATATCTTACAGAGCTCCCTTGGGCCTGCAATCATGTGAATTTAGAAGACAATTCATGCAAAGAAAGCTCTCACCAAATATGGACTCTGTTGGGGCTTTGGTTTTGGACCCCAGACTCCAGAAAAGTTAGAAAGATATTACTATTGCCCATAAACTATTGGACAATGAGGTTTTGTCCTAGCAGTGTAAATAAATGAAGACAGAGAGTTAATGAACTGTTTTGAGCTAAGCTTTTCTCAGCTGTAATACAGTGACCTCAGTAAGTATAAAGTTTGGTGAACATTAAACAAAATAATGCAGATATAGTGCTCAGTACCTTCTTGACCAGTAGGAAGAACTCATCAGACATTGGATAACATTAACTTGCCTCAAAAGTCTCCATGTATCTCCTGTTCTCACCGTGGTTTTCATACTTACATGTTTTGGCTTTGCAGAAACAATGCCATTAACTCAAGGGCAGAGAAAGCATTCAGCACAGCTGGCAAATTACTAAATTCCCAATAAATGCTGAGTAAATGAATGGTTGTGAGCCTTTGCATTGCTCTCATAGCATATTAAGCTATGAGATATCAATATCAGGCACTTCATAAGCATTACTTCGGTGTTTTGAAATTATTTTAAAAATGATGTAGATGGTCTCATGTTGCAGGATTTTCCCTGTCCATTCACATTAGGGCAGTGGGAGGCTTGTGGTTGGACAGGAGAAGGGAGGTTGAGAGAGGTTTTGAGGGGACAGAGAGGTCTGAGGAGGAGTGAGCCAACCTGAATGGAGGCTGATGTGGTGTTATCAAAAGGTTATAATAATTGGGTTAAAGCTTTATCATTATCATTTGGCTCTGAAATTATTGTATTGGCATCTTGTAAATTGTGTTATTATTGATACATAAATCTGATTGGCTAATTAATCAGTAAGAGTCTTGATTCTATGGGGGGGGGTGGGGAAGGGGGCAACCAAGAGATGGTGCAGTACCTCGAAGGGCTAGCTTGGCATGCCGAGAGTCAAGTGAGCTCACCTGGTGCAGGGGCTAGCTCTAGAGTTGGTGGCGGTGGCAGGAGCGCAGGAGTGTGGCCTGGCCCGTTGAGAGTTGGCGGGTTCATTTTCTCCTGTAACAGTCTCATGCTTGCTTAACGTAATTGAATGGAACTCCTAATATACTGTAAGTAGCTGGGCTTTCTCTAAATTTCATAGCAGAAGGAAACTGCGCTAGCATGTTTTCTTGATACCATTATTACTACATGAGTGAACATTGGCATCTAGATGTTGCCATTTCCTTCACAGATGCACCACTGCTAGTAGTACTGCAGGGATAAAGAGGTTGAGGGGGCTGGAGAGGTATCCCGGTGCTTACGACTGTGTGCTGCTCTTAGAGAATACCTGAATTCTCTTCCCAGAATCCATGTGAAGAAGCTCACAACCACTCACCAATCTAATCCTAGGGGCATCTGATTCCCTCTCTTGGACTCTGCAGGCACTGCATGCACATAGTAGGGATTCTCGGTCTGTGGGTTTCAATCCCCTTAGCTGGGAGGTCAAACTACCTTCTTCTGGGGGTCACCCAAGGTCATTGGAAAACACAGATCTTTACAATACAATTCATAACAGTAGCAAAAATTAGTTATGAAGTAGCAGTGAGAATAGTTCTATGATTGGGGGCTATTACACCATGAGAACTATATTAAAGTGTTACAGCATCAAGAAGATCGAAAACTTCAGCACTACACAAATACACTCCTACACATACACACGTAATTAAAAGTGATAAAAATAAATAGTTAAAAAGTTAAAAAGGGTGACGGGAACAATTCTTTCTTGTCTCCCTTCTTTGTTCCTTCCTTCCTGCTTTCCTTCCTTCCTCCCTCCCTCCCTCCCTCCCTCCCTCCCTCCCTCCCTCCCTCCCTCCCTCCCCCCTTCCTCCCTTTCCCCCTCTCTCCCTCCCTTCCTTCCATGTAGAAGCTATGGCCTGGCTCTTCCTCCCAGCCCTATGCTCCCAGAAATAAGACTCAAACTCAAGATATATTTATAAATACCTTGGCCATATAGCTAGGCTTTTCTATGACTAGCTTGTAACTTATTTAAGCCACTCAAACTATTCTATATCTCCCACATGGTTAGTCATCTTTCCTTCAGTCCCAGACTGCTTCTTCCTTGACATCTTCCTTAGCATCTCTTCCTCCATCTCTCCCTGAGTCTCCTTATAGTGTCTCACTATTTCCCAGAATCCTCTCTTTTCTTGCCAGGGTCTCACCGCCTATTTCCTGCCTCAGCTTGTTGGCCATTGGCTTTTTTTGTTGGCAGGTAACGCTTTAATAGATTCCCTCTATGCTTCAACCTTGCATTTGTCCTTCTAACCCAACCCTTAATTGCACATAAAATCATGTGCCTATTATGTACAAGGCATAATTGGCACTTGGAAATCTACATGAAAGAGTTATAAGGAATAAGTCATCATCACTATCTCATGCTACTCATTACAGAGGAGGGTTCAAGCCAGTAAACTGGCAATTGCAGAGCAATTTGATAGGAGATAACACATGGTGTTGTAGGGCTAACATGAGGACCACTATCCAGATTTACTACAGAGTTCTGTCATTCAACATGCACCGGAGATATAATTCTTTGAGTGTTCTGTTAATGTGAAGTACACATCATGATGACCTTCAGTCTAGAAGACGTAGGGCAAATTCGGCAGGGGCATCTTTTTTTTTCTTCTGACATTATACATCTGAATTTCACTGAAATATAGTACACAATTACTTCAAACGAGTGCCTATAAAAGTCCATAAAACCGAGTGACCTTTGAAGATATGGCAAAGGTAAAAGGTTACTGTCATCGTTCTGTACGAATCACCTCATTATCAATACTTCAGGCTCTGACGTGAAGTACTGGAAACTTAAAGCAACGGACTTGCATAATTAAGCTGCTCTTTGGCATGTCACACACACTATTTCATAGATGGAGCTCTACAGCATTTCCAGATGAACACATACTGATCAATTTTGAATTTGCCTATTACTTACTTTTATACCAAAAGCTTTCTTGTACATGTATAGGAGTGGCTGTGTTCACAGTGTAGATTGGGGTGTCATTTGTCACTCTGACAAAACTGGGTCACAAGTGCATGATAGAGGTAGCAGGTCAAAAATTGCAAATTGTCTAAGAACACTTTGTTTATCTGAATATAGTACCTCACTGTCTGCCGTATTTACTTCTTACTTGATGTCTTAAAGTCTGCTCTTACAAGTAAGCATTCCTGAGGAGTCATAAATACAGTTCATATTGTTATTACTGGAGAATGCCCATTACTGTATTTGACTTATTAAAAGCAAACAGCTATATATGTACTCCTGCTGCCATCGTATGACAAACTGCATGTTTAGTGTCATTACCATAGCTGCTTATGGGAAGTGGGATAATTATAATGCTGCTTTAAATTACAAGAAGAGTTCTCCTCGGGACCATAGACTGTTAATAAGGGTTGCATTCATTAAGGATTTATCAGGTTTTCCTCTCTGCTGTGAGTTGGCATTTAGCTATCTGTAGATTCATTTACATAAGATGTCGAAATCAATTGATTCTGGGTATTCGATCAAGGACTTCCAAATCTTAGAGTCACTATATGCATAACAGAAGACAGAGCAGCTCTAAATCATATTTAGCAAAGCATTCACAATTTTCACCTCTAAGTGAAAACTGAAGACAAGCGTTCAAAAAACTAGCACCTCCAAAAGAGGAGCTCTGCAAGTTAGTCCCGTGAACAATCTGTTAAAGAAAGAAAGAAAGAAAATGGCTGATGTTTTTCATCACAACAAGGCAATTTGAACTTCAGTTGGTTTCATTAAGAAATGTTCAGGATGGATTTTCTTTTGATGATCATGGGATCCTTCAAGTTATCATTGAGAGATGTAAAATAATTCCATGTACAACTATCTCCCCCCTGTTCTCCACTACCATGGCTTTGATTTCTGAAGTCTCAATTACCTACAGTCAACCAAAGCCCAAAAATACTAAATAGAAATTTCAAAAAAATAAACAATTTATAAGTATCAAACTATATGCTGTCCTGTATAACACAATGAAAAAACTGTCCTACTTTGTCCTACCAAGTATGTAAATAAATCTTTTGGTGAGTGTATCCACTCTGTATATGCTATGAGTCTGCCTAACACTTACTTAGCACTTTGACTATTGAGTAATCACTATGCTTGAGTTCAAGTGACCCATGCTTCCTGTAATAATGGCTCCAATGTACAAATGTTGTAATGCAAAGGTGTCCGATGGTAAAATATTTAAGAAGAGATTAAATCTGTTGCCACATAACAAAGCTCTAAGGTACAGAGGAAAACACACTATATATATATATATATATATATATATATATATATATATATATATATATGACCATACAGATACAGTGTAGTCTGGGAGAAAAGGACATCGTAGTAGAAACAAAAACAAAAACAAAACAAACAAACAAACAAAAAAAAAGCCTTCTCCCTTGGTCTTTCCCTGGTTTACCCACTCCGATTGTCCCATGTAAGATACAGGTGCTGGGCTACATTACTTTTTCAGGTCCTCCTCTGTCTCCCATGTTCTACAAGCAGGGAAATTGCTAGAATATCAACCTAGAGATTTGAAAATGCAAAGCCCCAAACCTCTTGTTTGCTGAATCTCTCTATAGTGTAATGGTTTCTGGCACTGACTAGTTTTTATTTATACACTGGCAGCTTGGCTTTTTGCAGGGGGGTTAAGAAAAACTGTCTTACTAGAAATATGCAAAACTATAGTCTATTTAAAACAATTAAATAATAAGTCTGTGTTGTGCTATTGTGTTTGCATTTAGAATAAAATAGCTATTTAATCTGCGTAACAATTGGAAGCTAATGATGGTTAAATTACCTAATACTGCCTGATACCCATGCATATTAATCTGAAATTTAACTCCATTTATAGAAAGCTTGGTGTCTCTAGGCACTTGTATTAGATCTCTTCTAGAAAATGATTTAAAACATTCTGACATCAAATTCTTCTTGACTTTGGAGACTGAGTTTCAAAGTGCAGGAAAATTTCATATTAGATCATAAATCTTCTCCATGGGAACTTCTGTTTCTTAGATTCTGGAATTTGGTTTATGCTTCCAAAAAACAATTATACTAATAAAAATGTCTAAGCAGAAGATAAGCAGAAGGATCAAATACATTATATGCCAAAGCAAGATTTTTTTTTTCTTCAGCAGAGAGGAATAGATACCTCTTTGGCATTCACCATTGTAAAACACAAGATTAATGCAGTTCTCAATAAGAAGGGTAAGTGCATAAAATGAAAGCACACAACCATTATCCATCTCAATGGATATGCCTCCAACCTGTGAATTCCAACAATCCATAAAAAATACATGATGTTATTAGGTGGTGGAAGCTCGCAATATATTGTCCATAACTTATTTATATAAACTGCCCCGAGAAGCAGTGTTTAGCTGCTGGCTCTGCAGACAGGAGATGGGGCTTGAATGGTTGTTTGCTAAGTCTGGGAGTAATCCACAGACAAGTGCAAGTGCCTCCCCAAAAGATAAGACACTTGCAGACACTAATCTTTCTGTCATTAACTGTTGAACCAGTTCTTAATCTCCCCGCCCCCAAGCTTATTCTGATTTTAACAAACAAAGGACTCTTGGTATTTATTCGTCTAGCCTCTGAACTTGATTGTTTACCTCACTGGTAGATCTATTAAGTTACCGTGGTGGTTTAAATGAGAATAGCCTTCATAGGATCATATATTTGGATACTTGGTCCCAATTGGTGGAACCATTTTGGAAGGATTATGATGTGTGGCTTTGTGGAAGGAGATGTCACTGGGACTGTTCTTTGAGTTTTTCAAACCCCACCCATTCTCAGTTTTCTTTGCTGAGAGATGTGATCTCTCAGCTACTTCTCTATAGCAATGACTGTGTGCCTGCAGTCATGCCCCCTGCCATGATGAACACATATGCTAACCATCAGGAATCGTCAGTCCCAAATTAAATGCTTTCTCTTATAAGTTGGCTTGGTACCTAAAACAGTTAGTAAATGTCACCCAAATTGGAAACTGGTAGTTATAGTGGATCAACAAGTGATTTGAAAGGGCTGTTTCTGTTTTGTTACCTGGTGTACTAGAGTCACTGTGGAGTTTAGGAGAGTGGCTGTGCTTCAGGTGAAGCATCTAGAGAGCAGAGTTGCAGGTTATCCGGACATGTCCATTGGCATTGATAAGAAACAGAGAAGCCAACTTCAATGACTAGGTCTTGAATCTTGATGTTCAGTGTTTCTGGGTTTCCAACAGAGAGAACACATGAATCCTGAAAGGCAGATTTATTGGTCATTTGTGATGTTAATTACCCAAAAGTATAACTTAGGGACATTTTTTGTATGACTAACTCTACAGTCTTATTCATTGTATAAACTACCTTCACTTTTACAGATAATGGAAGTGTGCTGATTTAAAAAAATGAAGAATTACAATTTAATCATTACTTCAAATTTTATTCAAGTAGTCAAAACAAAGAGTTTTAGGCCAAAAGAACGCTTATAGAAATTACTAAATATTTGTGCAATGATCTGTTTCTCAGTATTCATCTCTTCAACTGCAGTTTAAAAATAGAGATTCAAAGTGTGCCATTAGAACGTAATAGGCTGTCATTGAACTTTGGATGGGAAGTGTTTTCCAATGTATTTGATAGGAATAACATACATTTTTTTCAGATCATCAATTTATAGGGAAGTTAGATCATCTTCCACCCCCCCCACCCCCCCGGAATACCATGCAATTGATTTTGCAAAGGTCACCAATGAACTCCTTCAAGTGAATGTAATTTAAAGTTTACTTTAGCCTGAAAGGGCATTAGGGTTCAATGTTCTAAATCAGGAATTAACAATTTAGGTTCTCAACTCTAAATTTTTTTCTGCCAGATAGTGACATGAAAGAGAGTATAAATATCCAGTGTTGGCAAGAGTGACAAACTTCTGCTTCTTTTCAGATTCAAGTATATTTTCCTTGTATTTGTTACAGAATATTTCTGGTTCTTTCTTAATCATCTGAGTATGCCTTGAGGATTTTAAAACTATCACTTTATAATTTAGGCTCCAACATTGTAAGCTATTTAGGGTCCTTTCCTTGCCAAATCCAGTTGCATAAGATAGTCAGTAATTTTAAATTTTAATGAATAGTATCATATTATTTTTCCAATTTCACATTTGTACACCTTGCATACAGAGCACTCTCTTCTACCTCCTCATCAGTGTTTCAATACACCTTCCCTTCTCTCCGTACATCTCTCTCACATTCATAATCATCTCTACCTGTTTGTTTTGTGATTTACTGAAATTAACCAAGACTATTTGTATGACCACCGGTTTGGAGTTATCAGTTGGAACCTGATGGACTCGGAACAGAGTCTGCAACTAAAGGCAACCATTTCTCCTCTCTCCCAGAAACCATCAGTAGAGGAGAGGTGATCTTATCCAGCAATAATACAATACCCATCAGGATAATCTACATGTTAATCCAGAGAGACCGACTCTAGTCAGGGAAATTCTGACTTGATAGGTCAGGACAAAGACCTTGAAAGTTGCATTTTGCAAAAGAAAGCAGGCAAAAGCAACACATACATATGTATCCCTGTGTGTGTATGTTTTCAGACATGTCTAAAGTATGGTTTTTACTTAAGTGCACACCATGGGAATTTTAAAGCATCTAGGCATACGAGCTTATTTCTCTGAAGGTTACACTCACTCTAACTCAAAGAACAACCTGTTTAAGAGCTGATACTCTTCTTCTCTGGGCCTTACTTTTCATTTTTTTTAATCTTCCTACCATGGATAAAGGTCTAACTTGTTGTTGTGAGGATTAAACATGTTAATATATGCAAAGAGTTCAGTGATGGGTCTGTCTGGAAGGTAACAGGCATTATAAAGGAGGTTGAATGATTATCATTGTTATTATTTTGAATACAATCCAACCGTCCCCCAGAGAGATATTAAAGAACTGCATTCAGACTGCCTGAGGAACAGATAATTTTTTGAGACTTTCATATGAGGTACCATTTTACAACTTAATTGGACAGGAGAGTGAATCATCAGTTGATTACAGAAAAGTCCCCTAGAAAGTGGGAGAATTTAAGAGTTGGTCATGGGGGTATGTGACTTTGAGCAGGTCATATAAATATTTTGGGATGAAGGTTCTCCACATCCAAAATGAAGACATAGAAAAAAGTCATTTCTAAGACTTCAATAGCTTCAATGACTTGGTACTGTGGATAATGAACATAATACTGTTTCCCCACTGAGCAAGCACGGTATGGGGGCTTGATGCCCTCCTCAGAATTAAGTCACACTGTCCAGAGTGATGCGAAGGGAAGATTGAATAGCAGGTCCACCACAGGTCTCCAGATTTTTATTTTGTAGTTGATCATCTGACATCTGTATTGAAAGTCTCTATAGAAATCTGACCCAGGTCTTTGAACCTTAGAAACAATATTTGTTAGATTTAAACTTACTAGTGAGCATCTGTGGTAATTTGAATGAAAGACTCATAAGGAATGGCACTGTTAGAAAGCGTAGCCTTGGAGTAGGTGTGGACTTGTTGACAGAAGTATGTCACATTGGGTAGGCTTTGAGATCTGATACGCGAGCTAGGCCCTGTGTCATTCTCTCTTCTTGTTGCCTGCCAATCCTGATATAGAGCTCTCAGCTATCTCTCCATCATCCTATCTGCCTGTGTGCCACCATGCTTCCTGCCACGATGATGATGGACTAAACCTCAGAACTCTAAGCCAGCCCCAATGAAAGATTTCCTTATAAGAGTTGCCATGGTCATATTGTCTATTTACGGCAACAGAAACCCTAAGATAGTGTGTCACTGTGTATCTCTTTCTGTTGCAACATTATAATGTTCTTAGGGAATTTGTTAAGTTTTCAAATACTCAGTTTAGGATGATTTTTAAAACTAAAGGAATAGAGCAGTTATGCACACTTGCCCTACCAGTACCCAGAAGCCAGGGCAGGAGGATTTGAGGTTCAAGATACCATGAGCTACACTGTGAAACCCATATTCAACAAACAAAACATCTTTCCGCATCCACTGCATATTCTTCCCTGGAACCTAAACAACAATTATAACAGCAATGCAAAGTACATGAGCGGAAGGTGCAGGACAAAGTGCCTTGTACGTGGTGTATACTAAGGTCATGTATGTGGGCCGTCTAAGTCTTCCTGGGGAGAGACGGACTTAAACACAGTCATGGAGCTGGAAGGGCAATTGTGCTATTTCTTAGGTAGATCTTTTCCATGTTGATGATTAAGGCAGAGTGCATCCAAGTAGCATGATTAGATGCACTTCCCTTATGCCTTCAATAACATTAGCCATCACTGTATGTTTGGGAAAGAGGGATGCAGGAAGCCAGAAGGATGTACCCATTGAATCTGCTTGTCCAGCTCTCCATGTTCTACTGGGAGGCTTGCATTCTCAGAGGTTTTGAGGGACATTGTGTGTCCTGGTGCTCAGAGATGACCGAAACAGAATTAACTTTTCCATGCTTGAGTATAGATTTTTAAAATGCCAAGTTCTGTTTAATTATACAGGGAAACCAAGCCACGTTTCTTAATCAGAAATATGGTGTGTGTGTGTGTGTGTGTGTGTGTGTGTAGGGGGTAGGGAATTATAAACAGTAGTGAGTTTTAATATGAGACTCATGGAGAGATGCACCAGGCCAAGCAATCTCTAAACCTCTTGAGGGTAACAAGACAGTAAACTTGACATTGTACAGTATCTGACATACTGTGGTATTTGACGTCCGGTGAATCATTATTTACATTTTATCCAAAAACATTTACCTGAGAAAAGGTCATGACGTTAAATTTGGAGACATTTACAGCAATTGCCAAATGTTTACTATCTACATGAATGTCATGCTTCCCAGTCAAAAGCAGGTTGATGTGCTAAATGTCAATTACTTCAACTTGTTTGATGGTAGCACAGATTGCCAAGCAACATAAAAAGAAGTTTAATAAATATTATATACACTGCTAACCATTAATCTTGGCTAGTGAAGGCTCAAGTTTTACATATAGAGGATTTATGGCAAGCAACAGCGCAGGACATTAAAACTCAATTATTGGCATCCTGGATGGAGACACTGTAATTAGCCCCTGGAAACTCACCTCGTCTCTTCTGCTGTGCCTGTCACCCTTGTGGAGCCATTGAAGGGATGGAATTATTTCAGAAAATAGCACTTTGATGTTTCTTTGTGGCTTTTTCCCCAGGCCCTTTTATAGAATTAGCAAGCAAAGGAGGATTACCAGAGTTATCTTTGTTGGAAATTGAATTGTTCCATTTTCCTCACCAGTTATAAAGCATAATAACAGTTTTTCAGCATTCTCCAAGCTGTTAAGAGAACAGGATAGATGTACAAGAGGAATGCAAAGCCACCAATGGAGGGGGAGGAGGGAGGGAAGGAGAGAGGAGGAGGAGGAGGGGGGGAAGCAAGAGGAGGGAGAATGAAATACCACTAATTGAGGAGGTCATCTGTGAAAGAGTGTCTGACATGGCTTATCAGCTTGGAAGCACAATGACAGCAAGGTTTTTTCTTTTCCTTCTAAAAGCAAAATGTGTGTGTGATGAAGGGCTTAGTCATATCACTACAGGAATCTTTGGATCAAACACATAAGCCAATATTCTAAAAAACTTACATATGTAATATGTAAAAATGTATATATAGTATATATATGCATGTATATACATGTGCATATATAATATGTTATGTGATATATAACATATTACATGCATTTAGTGTATGCATGTGTGTGAACATATACATATATATGACATATGTATATATGTAGATAGATGATAGATGGATGTGATTATATACATAATGACATGTGTCACCTTATGCTTGGAACTTATATTTCTGCATAACCTTGCATTACTGACTGTATTTGGTGTTATTTGATAAACATTTATTGAGCATTACATGATTCAAGACCTGTAACTAGTCCCTTGTGTAGGAGATTAGTATAATGGGAAAGATCATAGGACGGTGCCTGTGAGGTCATGTAAATACTTCAAGAAATACAACAGAAACAAAACCCATTTCCTGGGGGTTTAGAAGAAGATACTGGGAGCAGTGACAGGGAGCCTTGAAAAGGAGCCTTAGGAGGAACCTTGAGAGCAGCCTTGGGGAGGAGCCTGTGCAGACTGGAGAAGTGGCAAAGGACAATCCTGGTTGAAAGCATAGCAGTAGCTATGAATGTCTGTCTGCATTGGAGCAGGTATAATAGTTTATCTTTATCTATGTCTTAGGGTTTTATTGCTGTGACAGACACCATGACAAAGGCAATACTTATAAAGAAAAACATTAATTGTGGCTAGCTTACAGTTTTAGAGGTTTAATTCATTATCACCATGGTGGGAAGCATGGCATCTTGCCTGCAGACATGGTGGTGGAGGAGCCAAGAGTTCTATGTCTTCATCAGAAGTCATTCAGAAGGAGACTGTTTTCTGTAGGCAGCCAGAAGGAGGCACAAATTCCACACTGAGTGGAGCTTGAGCATAGCAGACTTCAAAACCCACCTCCACAGTGAGACACTTCCATGAACAAGGCCACACCTCCTAACGGTGACATACACACACACACACACACACACACACACACACACACACACACACACACACACACACACATATATATATATATATATATATATATATATATATATATATATATATATGACACATGTATATATGTAGATAGATGATAGATGGATGTGATTATATACATAATGACATCTGTCACCTTTTGCTCGGAAGTTATATTTCTGCATAACCTTGCATTAGTGACTGTATTTGGTATTATTTGATAAACATTTACTGAGCGTTACATGATTCAAGACCTGGAACTAGTCCCTTGTGTAGGAGATTAGTATAATGGGAAAGATCATAGGACGGTGCCCATGAGGCCATGTAAATACTTCAAGAATTCCCACATGAGTGTAGGGAGTGACAGGGACAAACCTATTCAAACTACCACAATCTGAATTAGAAGATCTGTGAAGAGCCATGGGAGGCCAATGGAAAGAGGCAGGCTTAAGATGGATCAAGATAACTCAGAAAGAATTTGGCTTACCAGGAGAGAGTTGAACTTTTATTCTGAGTTCAAATACACCTGCTGGAATTCTTTGAGTGGGTCAGAGCTAGCATACACAGGATTAATCTGGCAGGAAGGTGACTATTTGGTAGGGTTTAATCGTGAACTGTTCCCTAGGGCCTCAGGTGTTTGAACGCTTGCTATCCAGAGTGACACGGGTTTGAGCAGTTGCAGAAGTGTGAGTTGATGAGTAATGGCTGGCAGAATTGGACTGCTGGAGTGTGGGACCAGGACTGTCTCTGGACCCAGCCTATCTGATGCTCGGTTATTGTCATATGACAAGCACCTGACACATGTTCCTGTCACCGTAGACTGGGACCTCTGTCACACTTTCCCTGCCATGATGGGCTCTCATGCTCGAAGCACTAGTTAAAATAAATCTTTCCTTCCTTACATTGCTTTTGTTGAGTGTTTGGTCATGGCAATGAAAGACAGACTGCTACAACCATATTGGAAGAAAAGGAAAATGGAAGGAATATCTTGTGATTGGAATCAGGGCAAGAGTGGCAGTAGTTTAATTAAGCTATTTATTATTATTATTATTATTATTATTATTATTATTATTATTATTATTATTATTGGAATGGCCCAAACCCATGGCTTTGCACCTACTAGGCAAATATCACAGAACTACAGTCCCAGTCTACCGGTCTCAATGTCCTTTCCTTTCTGGGAGACCTTTAACTCCCCTGAAGTTAAGAAGCAGGAAGGGTCCTTTCCCTCTTGATAGTCATCTGATGGGGTCCTTCATCATCCTAATGATAAAAGATTTTTTTTTTAGAAACAAGTACAAAGAATTAGCCGAGAGTTTTCTATCCGTGAGCATGGGAGGACACCCAGGATAGTGCTTATAACAGGCTTTTAGTTCCCACAGACAAATGTAGTTTTATGCAGCTGATTGCAGTACCAGCCAAACATGTTGAGTCATTCTCCAAAAGCAAATGAAAGAAGTAATTCTCAAAATGTAGGTTTATTTTAGAATCGTAGGCATATTGCTGTTACTCTCAATGTTAGACACAATGAGTGCTCTATCTTTAGACTTACAATTTTAACTGATAATAATAGTATGTATTTATGGGGTTCAGTATGACATTTCAGTACATGTGTTTAGGTAGAATAAGTAGGCCAGGTTAATTGATATATCCATTACCTCAAGAATTTATTGGGTTTTTTTTTTGTTTGTTTGTTTTTTTTTTTTATGTTGGGAACACTCAAATCCTCATCACTAGCCATTTTGAATTATATAATCAATTGTTGTCAACAATAATTACCTTACTATGCTATAGAATATTCAAAATTGTTCTTCATGTTCCACTGGCTTCCTGTATCTTATAATCACCCTCTCTCTGTCTCCCCTCCCCAACTCCTTTTCCAGTTGCTTACCCTAGGCATAAGGAATGCTTTTGGTTCCTGACGTCTGTTGGGTCTTAGGAATCTTCAGTGACTTTACTAGCTGTTTTCAATACTTGATCGGAAATATATGTGATAGGCATACGTTTCATTTAAACTTCAGAGCATAAAAAAAACCCTCAAAACTGTTGGAAGTCTTATTTTTTTTCTCCACAGAAGCATGAACAAACACCCCAAATAATAATAATAATAATAATAATAATAATAATAATAATAATAATAATAATAAAATAGATTTTGCCCCTCAAATGAAAAGGGTTGAATTGCAAGGGGTTGAGAATCTTGAATGCTGAGGGGTCTTTCTGTGGGCCTCTTGGGTAGATTAGATTTGGATATCACTTGTATGACTAAGGATTAAAGTGACTTTTTAAAAAATGCCTCCTAACTTTGAAATCTTTACCCAGAAGAATGCAGCCGGCGATAAAGAGATCCGTTAAAGACTTGAGCCTGAAGAAAGAGGCTGAAATAACTCAATATGCTGTATATGTCTTAGCTAAGTGATGAATTGGAGAGATACAATAACTCTTGACGGCCATCGGAAGGGTAAGAAGAAGGGAAGGGATATATATTTTGCCAAGAGGAAACATAATGAGAAGTAATGCCATGGAATTTAGTCAAGGAAACTCTGGGCTGTGAATTAGAAACATTTTTTCAATTCGCAGCTTCAGAACCTAATGTGTTTTGGCATTCTCTCCCAAGGGCAGCTGGAGAAGGGCCTTTGAAGAGCTTTGCACAGCCTTGGTTGGAATGATTTAAGCAACATGCCCTTTAGAAAATAAAAAGACTTTCTAGAGGACAGCGGGGGGGGGGGAATTGAACAATATCTTTTCAAGACAAAATATTTTGATGGAAGGATTTTTTCCCAAGCTTTATCCTCCCCATGGCCTTGTGTCTATAAGCAGGCTGCAGAGAGATCAAGCTTACTTGTGCCTGTCACTCATAGGCAATGTATTAAGAAAAGTCTACTGGGCATGTCCAAAATGGATCTCCAAGCCTGCTTCCCGAGGAATTACTCTGGCCATGTCTTAGGATCATCTCCAGTCAGTGTTCCTTTGGGAAACTCTTTTGAGGGAGGTGTGGGCACTTCTGTATTGTTTCTGTCAACCTCTTCCTATAAGTAGGTACCTTGAACTTTTGTCTGGTATCATCACACCACCAGAGCTAAGAGTGGGCAGGGGAAATACAGCTGTTCTCAACTTGATTGGAATTTAGCTCTTCCTGAGTACTTGTCTTATTGACCTTATCTTCTTTCTCTTACCCTGAGAACAGACCTGCTTTTCATTAACTTGAGGAAGTTACATTTTATACATAGAAAATGTTTTTGCCCTGGGTTCCTGTGTTAAAATGAACTTCTGGTTTCTATATGATAATGGAGTTATTTTTCAAAGTTGGGGCATCCTTTAGAGGTGGTCTTGGGTGGAGGAGAGTTGTATGGGTTGTCTTGGAAGGTGGTATCTGGACCCCAGTATCTCCCCCAGTCTGGTTCTGATTCCAGGAGGCAGCCATCTTCTCCTTACCACATAGCCCTCTGATATTCAGGTTTACACCAAGCCCAAGGTCACGGGAGCCAGAGCCCTCCTCCTGAAATGTTTGGAACCATGAACCAGAATAATTATTTCATAGCATCTTTTGTTCAAAACAGGAAGGCAGCAGGTAGAACCTTCTGAAACCATACCTGGCCTTTGTCAATAAGAGCACTGCTACTTCTAGTTGAGAACTCCACAGGAGCAAAACAATGGTATATCAAATGTGTCTGTATACATATGTATATATAGTTCTTGGTAGTAACGTTTCATGTAAATGTTAGTTCCCGTTGCTAAGAAAATAGACACATCTTTCTTTGGCCCATGGTCTATCTAGACAATGCCTTCTCTGAGAGGAACTATATCTTTCTCTACAAAACCTAGGTTCTGAAAACAGGAAGAAGTACTTTTTCCGTTAACTTTTAAACCTGTCAATACCATGCTTTCTGAGCTGGGAGGCGCCTTGATGGGAAAGGGTATGGAGAGTAAAGCTCATGGACAGATGTCCTCTCTTGAACACATACTCCGTGAAGTTCCACCATATGCAATTTCATTGGAAAACAGTTTTAAAAGACGTAGTTAAAATCAGGTGAGCTCTAACTCAGTGTTCCTGATGCCCTTCTTTTTAAGAACAGGAAACAGACTCAGAGAAGTACAGAGGAAATTTTCTGTGAAGACACAGGAAGAAGAGATCACATACAAATTCAGAAGATAGATCTCGCTAATAACTTTAATATTCTACCTCTAGACCATGTAACCATAAGAAAGTAAATTTCTGTTGTCTAAACCTCTTGGTTGGTGATGTTTTGGTGTAGCACAAAGGTTCTCAAGGTATGGGTGATGACCCCTTTGAGGAATAACATATCAGATATTTACATTATAATTTATAACAGTAGCAAAACTACAGTTATGAAGTAGCAGTGGTTGGGGGGGTCACCACAGCATGAGGTGTTAAAGGGTCGCAGCCTAAGGAAGGTTGAGAACTACTGCTCTAGTAAATGGAACAGACTAATGCAGAAGTCTTGGGTTGTGGAGGCTGTTGCTCTTGGCTGCAAAAACCCCACTCCTTTCCTGTGACTCTCTCTCTTTTCAAATCATGTTGCTGCCAAATAAACTGGAAGGTCCCATCATCTTTGAGATAGGCGGACTGTCTGGAGATGTGCTTCTGAGACCTCAGGTTATAATCATAGGGGAGATTAGTATTGGACACATAGCTTACATCCACATATCCACGAGGGAAGCATTGTGTTCTAGATACAGTGGAGTATAGTAGAACAGAGGCTGCCGGCTGATGAACAGTGGCAAAATCTCTTTGTCCACCTAATTCAGAAGCAAATCTTTAGAGATATAATATCTTGGATTTGTTATTTTGTTCTTTTTTCCCCTATTGACCTCTTCCCCCAAAAGCATGGTACTTACTGATCCATTTCCAAGGTAGGAATAAAAAAAAACCCAAGATGTTATGTCTTTATAACCCCATTAAAAATGGGGTACAGAGCTAAACAAAGAATTCTCAACTGAGGAATACCAAAAGGCTGAGAAGCACTTGAAAAAATGTTCAACATCCTTAATTATCAGGGAAATGCAAATCAAAACAACCCTGAGATTCCACCTCACAGCAGACAGAACGATAAGATCAAAAATTCAGGTGACAGCAGATGCTGGCAAGGATGTAGAGAAAGAGGAACACTCCTCCATTGTTGGTGGGATTGCAAGCTTGTACAACCACTCTGGAAATAAGTCTGGCGGTTCCTCAGAAAATTGGACATAGTACTACCGGAAGATCCAGCAATACCTCTCCTGGGCATATACCCAGAAGATGTTCCAACTGGTAATAAGAACACACGCTCCACTATGTTCATAGCAGCCTTATTTATAATAGCCAGAACCTAGAAGCACCCAGATGTCCCTCAACAGAGGAATGGATACAGAAACTGTGGAACATTTACACAAAAGAGTACTACTCAGCTATTAAAAACAATGAATTTATGAAGTTCTTGGGCAAATGGATGTATCTGGAGGATATCATCCTGAGTGAGGTAACCCAATCACAAAAGAAGTCACTTGATATGCACTCACTGATAAGTGAATATTAGCCAGAAACCTAGAATACCCAAGATACAATTTGCAAAACACAAGAAAATCAAGAAGAAGGAAGACCAACGTGTGGATACTTCGCTCCTCCCTATAATAGGGAATAAAATACCCATGGAAGGAGTTGTAGAGACAAAGTTTGGAGCTAAGATGAAAGGATGGACCATCCAGAGACTGCCCCACCCGAAGGTCCATCCCATAATCAGCCACCAAACGCAGACACTATTGCATATGCCAGCAAGATTTTGCTGAAAGGACCCTGATATAGCTGTCTCCTATGAGGCTATGCCAGTGCCTGGCAAATACAGAAGTGGATGTTCACAGTCATCTATAGGATGGAACACAGATCCCCCAATGGAGGAACTAGAGAAAGAACCCAAGATGCTGAAGGGGTCTGCAACCCTATAGATGGAACAACAATATGAACTAATCAGTACCCCCAGAGCTCGTGTCTCTAGCTGCATATGTAGCAGAAGATGACCTAATTGGCCGTCATTGGGAAGAAAGGCCCCTTGGACTTGTAAACTTTATATGCTCCAGTATAGGGGAATGCCAGGGCCAAGAAGTGGGAGTGAGTGGGTAGGGGAGCAGGGCAGGGGGAGGGTATAGGGGACTTTTGGGATAGCATTTGAAATGTAAATGAAGAAAATATCTTATTAAAAAAGTAAAATATCTAATAAAAAATTGAAAAAATGGATAGGAGAAATAACTAATTCCCAATAAAAGCAAAGAAAAAAACAAACAAACAAAAAACCCCAAACAAAACAAATCAAAACAAAAACTTTGAAGACTAAAACACTTACATTATAGGTTGGTGCTAGGTGGTAGCCACTTCTGTGTTACAGTGGACTTATTTCTCATAGGGTAAGCTTTCTAGAAATGGATTCTTCAGCCTACGTCCTTGTTCATCGTGGGTGAATGGTTTCAGAAGGGGACAAAGAAATTTATGGAGTCAGCTATCTAGTCAAAGGCCATTTCTAAGTTACAGACTATGTCTTTTATCTTCACCAAGTTACCCTGGAGTGGCTAACCTGGTGGTCTCTTAGTCTGTTACCGTCATTTCCAAGTTTACCATCTCACTCCACAACGGACAATAAATAAGTTCTAAGCCAAAATTATCCATTCAAAATTTATCAGTTTATTTACCAGAGAGTACTGTATGATTGATGAATGCATTGTGGGAGAATGAGGTCAATAGAAAGAATGAGTTATTATGTCTTTAAAGGATTTTTATAGCTACTAATTCAGAATCTATGGTCAAGTAGGAACAGTGGCCAAAAATCATTGTACTGGCCACTTAAGTGATTATTATATGAAATGATCATAGTTAACTTACAAGGTGACCTTGAAATTCATATCGAAGTTTAAGAATTTCAGAAGAGTCAAAACTATCTTGAAAAAGATGAGCCCATGTTTAGGAACACACATGTCCCAGTTTCAAAACTTACTGCAAAGTTGAACTATCCATGACAGGGTTATGTACTAATAAACAGATACATATATTGGCCAAAGCAACAGGATTTGATCTATCAGCTTCGCCATTTAACTGACTCTATAAATAGTTGCCAAAATCATTCAATGTAGAAAGAACAGTCTTTAATAAGTTGTGCTGAGAAAAGTGGGCATCCATATTGTAATGAAGTAAGCTAGGTTCCTTTTTTTAAATACGTAAATATAAACTCAATATATACTTGGTACTTAAATATAAAAGATAAAGCTCTAAGAAAAGACTTAGGATCTAATATGTATGACCTAGGCTAGACCATTTCCTAGTTAACACATCGTAAGCTCAAATAAAAAGAAAAGTCAAATTAGACCTCACCCAAATGAAAACTTATATAACCACAAATAATTATCAAGAAAATGGAAATGCAATGCATAGAATGGTGGAAATATTGTACAATTGTGTATATAATATGGTATTTGTATCTAACACATAGGGCCATGGTAACTTAAAAAGCAAACCAATTTAAATGCACAGAGCATTCAAATGTAGACTTAAACTCCTCTAACAAAAATAAATAGATGGCCAGAAAGCACACATTTGTTGATCAACATGACTGTTCACTGAGAAAATTAAAATTATAATCCATTGAGATATTGCTCCAACTAGGATGGCTAAACACAGAGACACAGAGAGGGAGGGGGAAGGACAGAGAATCCAAACCATGGATAGGCCTCTTATAATCCCAAGCTACTTGCGAAGCTGAGACAGGAGGGTTGGAAGTTCAAGACCATTTTGGGTAGTTTAGTGAGACGCTTTCTCAAAAGAAGATGAAGGAAGGGTTGGGGGTGGGGCTCAGTGAAAGGATGCTTGCCAAGTATTCATAAGGTTCCACCTTCAGTACTGACCCCCAAGGAAATAAATAAAGAAAACAGAAAACAGAAAATCAAGTGTTGGTGAGGATATATATATTCTTAGGCACTGCTAGTTTAGTGCCTAAGCCACTTTAGAACATATTTGGGAGCCCCTCAAAAATGTTAACAAGGCTATATCCATCACCCATCATCACACTGCTAAATATGACACACATTCAAGAGAAATAAGAACCTGCATCCACACGTAAATGATTACAGAAGCATTATTAATAAAAGCCAGAGAGTGGAAACAACCCAAATGCCTGTGAGTTGATGAATGGACAAATAAAATATGGTATTTCCATACTGAAATCCAGGCGTGTCCTGCAATATGAGCATCCTCGAGAACATTTTACTGAGGGATACACTGATAACAAAGAGAATTACTGGTCCCCAGGATCTGCAGCCCGGGAGGGTGGAGAAGTGGGCTATGTGCTGATGACCATGCTCTAACCAGATTGGGCATCATCGCTGTACAAGTTGTGCATATACCAAAGCCATTCAACTGTGCATTGTAAATAGGTCTCTTTTAACTCCTCCCCAAAGTTTTCATCACACATTTTAATCCTCATGATAGGATTAAATTAATTCCTCCCATCCCCTAAAAGTATCATATGCTGTCCTGGAACAAGCTAGAACATGCCCACAGTCCCCAAGGGAAAGAAACATTAAGTGGGGTAGACTGTGAAGGCTGTTCTTGGCCTTCCTATCTGCCACTCTCCACCGAGGGTAGCCTCCCCAACCATTGTTCTTCTTATCTACTCCCCCATACTTAAAATAACAAAACAAAACACTAACAATGCCCCTGCCCAAATTAAAAGAAATAGAAAAAATAAAAACCTTTCTCTCAGAGGGTGGAGTGGGGGTGGATGTGCAGTTATGGGTCACAAATGAAACGAGAGGGAGGCATCCTTCCTGTGTCAGCCCCCTGTACCTCAGCTGTCTACAGTTGCCCGTGGCAACCCTTGAGCCCAGGTCCAGCAGTTCTCTACTGACAACACATAACGGTGCTTCTCGGGGTCTGGGATGTTGGTATCATCAATGAATTTGACACTGAGGTGTTGGTCTATCAAAAAGAGGGCTCCAAAGATGCTCAGGTCTGTTCTGAGTTCTACAATGATGCCAATAAATGATTTGAAGATGGAGGAGGAGTACTTCATGCTTGGTGCTGTTCACAACAGGCTGCGTCTGGAAGGAAAAGGCATAGGTAGTTGGGGCAAGCACAGTGAGGATGCTTAGCTCCCAGAGAGAAAGTAGGATAGAGTCTGGAGACCACCATGAGGCCCACAGTGAGGTCTCAATATGTGATTCTGTAGCAAATGTTTGTGGTTCTGTTTCTTTCATTTGGAAGCTGGGTGCACTGTTACACTTGACACATCTCCTGGTCCCTATTCCTCACTTGCTCTTCCTCCATGTGTTCTATGCAGGCACCTGCCTATGTATCTGCTCCCTACTGCCAGTTCCTTGAATCATAGCTAGATGCAGCCTGGGCACCCCCAGTCTTCACACCACAGAGGCCTATGCATGCCCCTCTCAGTAATCACTTTGCAGTCACTCAGTGACCTGGATTTTTGCCTGCTGGCTTCCAGTCACTAATTTACATGCCCTCAAAACTGCTTGTAATAAGCCTATTAGACCCGATGAACCTATTGGTCTAAGGGCCCCTCCTCCTCTCTAGCCATATAACTGCTGTCTTTGGCCTCCAAGCATGCTATAGATCTCAGAACCTATAAGTAATCCTATCTTTGTTTTTATCTTGTGCTTCTTCTAATCATTAAAGGGGAGCTACCCATCTTAAGGTTCCTATTATAACATAGACTCTTACCAAAATCAAGCTATTAAAAAAAATGAAACCATAGTAGGTAATAAATGAATATTTATCCATTTTTTAAAAAGAGTTGTTATCAGCAGAAAAATTATTCATAAAAATAAATATTCTGGAAACAGGCATTGCTATGAGCCTCATAGGATATGTGCAGTCCCCTTTTCTTGGGGTCATTTTCAAGTATGAAAAGTTTTTTTTTTTTTCTCTGTCTGTTTGAGGTGAACTTGCTGTTGTCCTTGTAGACAGGAAGAAAGACTACGTGACATTTAGCCTTAAAGCTCCACTCTGAGCTTGCCCTTTAATGATCGCTGGGTGCAATTTTAAAAATAAATACCAACTCAGTAAGAAAATAACTTTTGTTTTTTTTTTTTTTTTTGAAAATTTCCAGGTCTGCCTTTACTCGCATTCATAGGTTGTATCTCTGGGACAGCATTATTTATTTATTTATTTTAGACTTTTTTTTTTTTTTTTTAAATCCATTATGATTGTGTGTGCCACAGTGTGCATATAGAGGCGAGAGGGTAACTACATAATGTTTGTCCTCTCCTTCTACCTCTGAGTGGGCTCCCAGGAACCAGTTCAGGTTGTCAGATCTTCATGCAAATACCTTTTCTCATTGAGCCGTCTTGTCAACCCAAATAAGTTTTTGAGGGTTTCCAGAACATTTTTTTCCTCTTCTGGTTTTGCTGTTGTTGCTGATGATCACCAGGCTGCAAAAATAATAAATGCAGAGAATCTTTTGCTCTTGAGGGATATTTGGGATCATGCAATTTGTAATCTGTAACTAGGCACTGTACAGTCACATTAAGTGAGAAAGGTCATAAGCTGTGTGGAGAGCTATTCTCTAATAATGACCTTGGTATAGATATCTTCTTCTAGAGTGTTAATTCAGAGTTGTCATGTAGATATGATCATTCTACACCACTCACTATGCCCCACACAGTCCCTTCCTCTGTGTTTCTCTCTTCACATTCTTAGAGTTTGTTCAAATTCTTTCTGTGAGTTATCGAAAGGACATTTATATTAGTATATTATCAGCTTCCCAAAGCATGATTACAATACTCAAGTCGGAAGTTTAGACTTGTCAAGGGGTTTTATTCTCAAAGAGAAGTTAACTTCAATCACTCTAAGTAACAAGAAAGATCCTTTCAAAGGAACAAGGTCATTTGCTGGGCAAGATGCAAATATTAACCTCTATGCTCCACTAACCCACAGTGGCCTCCTGTTCCGTGATTGAAAATTAATCCAAAGGAGGTCCTTTCATCTTGTGATAGCCTTGACATTGTGGTCATAGTATAAGAGTTAAGTAAATTCACAAGCGAATATTTATTTAAACTCTGTGGCAACGAGAGTCCTATTATCTTTTGTCATTGAATAATTGAAAAGGTATCAGATAGCAAAGTTTCAATTATTCATCAAGTTACTTTGTTTACTCCATTAATTGTAAGCAAATAACTTATACCTGGATTAAAAACTGGCAACATCCCCAATAGCTTGATTATTGGTCCATCTCCGCCGAAACCCTCAGAATAAAAAGTCATAAAATTACCCTCCTGTGTTTAGAGAGGCAATAGAAGATTTGTGTTAATATTTTTTCTTCTTCAACAAATAGCCTTGAAGTTAACTTTTAGAACAATGCCAATATTTAGAATCTTGTAGCTCGGTGGGTCACAAGTCCAGGGAGACTTAAAGACAAGCCGAGTACTCTGTTTAGAGTTTCCTGGACTGCCCCTTTCTGGAGACCCTAGAAATGAACTTTCCTCCCTAGGTCACTCATATTATCCAATGTAGCTGTAGGACTGCGGTCTCCCTTTCCCTGCTGAGTCACCTGGGAGCCTGTCTTTGCTCTTACAGGACTGCATGAGGACCTCCAGCAAAGGTGGGTTTTGTTTGTCCTTCTCTACCACCCGGGGTTGTCTCCCTCACCTGCTGCAAACCCCTCTGCCTTGTCTTCAGACGTCTCTCTCTTATCTTAAGGGTTCTTGTATTTAGGTGAGTTTCGCCCAGTTTATCCAGGATAATCTCTCCATTTTAAGGTTTGTAACGTTAGTTAAATCTGCAAGGTCTTTGTTTTTCCTTTTTTAATTTGTCACCATCTTTTCATTATATTTCATATATTGACAATAAAACATGATCATTTTATGGGACTATTATTCTGCCTAGAACAATATTAAATAACAAGCCAGAAATTGTTTTGCTGTTTTTTGTTTCACTTTTAAAGAATAGAATGACAATGTGTAATTGATAAGACTTTGAATTTTTCAGACTTTGTGCATTTCAGTTGTTCCTTTAAAGTGCCTTCCAATCCTCCCTTCTCTTCTAGAATTGCATGTATAGTGCAGATATTTTGATTACTTCCAGGTTTCTAAAATAAGGATGCAGTACAATTTATGCATAGAGCTACTAATTTCTGCACACTGTCCTTCCCTCCTTCCTTCACTCCCTCTACCCTTCCCTCTTCTTCCCTTTTCTTTCTATTTTTGTTCTTCTTTCAGCCCTGGAGTATATACTCATTGTAAATCTCTCCGTTACTTCCTTTTTAAGACCTGTAGTTATTAGTGTAGATAGCATGACTGTGAAGTCAAAACACTGTGTTCTCAAATCCTACCTCTCTCATATTCTTTTGACATTTCTCTTGTTACCTTACATGGGAAGCCCCTGGGAACCCATACTAAGTGTTTGGTTATACGAGTGAGAGCTTTGTCTCTTTACAATCTCTGTTTTGTGTCATTCAGCCCTCCGCTGACATCTTCAATCCTTTCTTGCTACATGGGAAGATATTTACCTGAAAATGTCATCTCAGTGTAAATGTTACAGCTGTCAAGGAATTATGAGGGGCCTGAGATTTTATTCTGTGTGCATTCGACAAAGAATGTGTGTTAGGGTTTCATGAATGCCTTGCAAAAGATACAAGACTCTTTGGTCAGAGACAAATACTCATAGTCCACCGGAAAGCATAAACTCCATGTATACAATGTTCCTTAATCACCCTGAGAATCAGGAATGTGGCATGCACCAATATCACATGCCGTATGCAATAGGGCTATAATTTGAATTGGAAATGCTGTATACTGGCTTGTTTTGTGTGTGTTCCCAACCTGGTGATCTTTTACTAGGAGGCTGCAGAGTGGGGCTTTGAAGGTGTTATATGGTCTCTGATTCCTCTGTCTTCTCTGAGTTGTGATCTTCCATGATGTGAATAAACTCTTCCATGTGCCGCAGCCAATGAGGCATGACCAGTTGCACCACACTCTTCCCTCTGTGGTGGACTGAAACCCTCTGAAAACATGAGCCAAAATAGATGTTTCTTATTTCACCTTTTCTTATTGGATAATAGTGGTCACAATGATGCCCAATTAATTAATTCAAGGGGGTTAAGGTATCCTTAGAAGTTCGAGATTCATTCTATGTCAATCATATTTGCATGTATATGGGCATGTGCATGTGTGTGTAGGTGTCCGAGGAGGCCAGAGACATCAGACTTCTGTGGAGCTGAATTGTACCGGCTAGTTTTGTGTCAACTTGACACAGGCTGGAGTTATCACAGTGAAAGGAGCTTCAGTTGGGGAAATGTCTCTATGAGATCCAGCTGCAAGGCATTTTCTCAATTAGTGATCAAGGGGGGAGGTCCCCTTGTGGGTAGTGCCATCTCTGGCTGGTAGTCTTGGTTCTATGAGAGAGCAGGCTGAGTAAGCCAGTAAAGAACATCCCTCCATGGCCTCTGCATCAGCTCCTGCTTTCTGACCTCCTTGAGTTCCAGTCCTGACTTCCTTTAGTGATGAACAGCAATTTGGAAATGTAAGCTGAATAAACCCTTTCCTCCCCAACTGCTTCTTGGTCATGATGTTTGTGCAGGAATAGAAACCTAAGACATAAGTTATGGGTGGTTTATGAACTGTCTAATTTGGGCACTGGGAACTGAACTCAGGTCCTCAAGAGCACTAGGTGCTCTTAACATCTGAGACATCTCTCCAGCCCAAGCTCTATGCTTGGAAATATCCAGGAACTATCCTTTCAAGTGAGGCTGCTAGCAAATCAGCCCTACCTTCATCTCTACTCCCTTCCAAAAAAAGAAAAAGTCAGTATCTTTGTGTTTTGGACTACAATGAAATGAGCTCTGTTGTGGAGAAGAAAATACTGTGTTTTCTAAGACTATGACTGCCCAAAACATCCCTCAAATATGTACCAAGAGAAATTGGTTCTACTTTTAATCTTAAGACATACAGAAGTGTCAGAGAGTCATGGACAATTATTTCCCACTTTTTGTTATAAAAATTGAGCCTCTATTGCTAAGGTCACCTGCTTTGATTCCTGGGAGCCTCCCTCATCCTGGCTCTCTGGAACTTCTTAGAGAATCCCCCTGTCCCTGGCTTTTGGCAGCTACATATTTCCATTCATCCTTCTGGCCCTCCAGGACTCTCTTCTGCTTCTCCCCATCCCTGATCTTGCCTGCCCATTCCCCTAGCCCACATAGGTCCCTCCCTCTGCCTCCCATGACTAATTTGTTCCTCCTTCTAAGTGAGATTCAAGTATCCTCACTTGGGTCTTCCTTTTTGTTTAAGTTCTTGAGGTCTGTGAGGTGTGTCATGGGTATTCTGTACTTTTTTTTTGACTAATTCCCACTTATGAGTACATACCATGCCTGTCCCTTTGGGTCTGGGTTACCTCATTCAGGATGATGTTTTCTTGTTCCATCCATTTGCCTGCAAAATTCATGATGTCTTTGTTTTTAATAGTTGGATAGTATAAATGTACCACATTTTTTTGTATCCATTCTTCAGTTGAGGGACATCTAGGTTGTTTGCAATTTCTGGATTTTACAAATAAAGCTGCTATGAACATAGTGGCACTTGTGTCCTTGTGGTATGGTGGAGCATCTTTTGGGGATGTGCCCAGGAGTTATACCTGGAGTCTACCTGGGTCTTCAAGTAGAACTATTTCCAGTTTTCTGAGAAACTGCCAGATTGACTCCCAAGAGTGGTTGTACAAGTTTGAAATCCTACCAGCAATGGAGGAGTGTTCCTCTTGCCTGCATGTGTATGGCTTGAGAATTTTTTTGTTTTTTTTTTTGTTTTGTTTTGTTTTTTTTTTTTTTAAATCTACACCATTCTGTTTGGTATTATGTGGAATCTCAATGTTGTTTTGATTTACATTTCCCTGATGACTAAGGATGTTGAAGATTTCTTTAAGCGCTTTGGGCCATTTGAGATTCCTCTGTTGAGAATTCTCTGTTTAGTTCTGTATAGCTTTTTTTTTTTTTTTTTTTGATTTGGTTATTTGTTGTTGTTGTTGTTGTTTTGAGTCTAACTTCTTGAGTTCTTTGTATATTTTGGATATTAGCCTACTGCTGGATGAAGGGTTAGTGAGGATCTTTTCCCAATCTATAGGCTGCTGTTTTTGTCCTATTGACAGTGTCCTTTGCTTTACAGAGGTTTTCTGGTTCCAGGAGGTCCCACTTATTAATTCCTGACCCTAGTACTTGAGTCATGGATTTTCTGCCTTAGCAGAAATGCCCAGCAGTTTGGATATGGAACCTGAGGAGATCACCTCCAGTAGCCAGACAAGACCCCTGGTGGAGGGATAGAGACACCAACCCACCTACAAAACTTTTGACCAAAAATTCAACCTGTCTAAAAGAAATGCAGGAACAGAGATGGAGCAGAGACTAGGTAGGCACCAATCGCTAACACTATTTATTAATGATGCTATCTATGTTGCACTTGCAGATAGAAGCCTAGCTGCTCTTGAGAGGCTCCACCCAGCAGCTGACTAAGATAGTGGCAGATACCCACAGACAAATTTTGGACAGTGGTCAGGGACCCCTGTGGAAGAGTTAGGGAAAGGATTGAAGACTCTCAAGGAGATGGCAACTCTACAAGAAGACCTATAGTATCAACTAACCTGGACCACAGGGAGCTCCCAGAGACTGAACCACCAACCAAAGAACATACACAGGTTGGTCCAAGACCCTGACACATATGTAGCAGAGGGCTGTCATGTCTGGCCTCAGTGGGAGAGGACATACCTAATACTTCAGAGAATTGATGCACCAGGGTGGGGGCTGTAGTCTCATAGTGGAAGAGGAGGGCAGATGTGGAGAGGACAGGGCAGGGGATCTTTGGAATGTAAACAAATAAACAAAATATATATTTTTAAATGTGCCTATATTAACTCGTATCCTCCCATTGTCCTTAGTGGCCCAGCTAACATTGTGGAAGAGTCAGAGGGAGGAATGCTCTAAAATGCTGTCTCCAGGATACCACATGGCTATTGCACAATGGCCTCATTGCAGTTATGGCTACCTGCCCAGGATCAAGGCAACAAGGTGAATCCACATTGAGCAGGCAGCAGCACTCATCCGACTTAGTAAGGAGGCAATGTGTGAATGGACATGAAGGGAAGAGGGGTCTTGCAGGGTTGTTTGTATGCATCTCTCCTGGGATATTGGAGCACCACCAGCATGCTGGAGTGCCGCTGGCTTGCTGCTCAGGGAAAACAGAATACAGTCCAAGATAGGGTGTCAGCCCGTGTTTCCCGTATGAGAAGCCATGAGGTCTGGGACAGATGTTGTGGTTCTCAATCTTCTCTGTACCCAGATGCTGCTGGCGACCGCAGGGAGTTGAGAACGGTTGTCCACAAGTCTGTGCTTCCCTACATGCCGGACAGGAAGGGGATGGCTAAGCCTAGGACAGGGCAGAATCGGGTCTGGTTTCAACTGAGAAGGCACCCCCACCCCTACTTGTCTAAACTGTTTTATTTATGGTGGATGTGAATGTATGTCTTACTTAGGGAGAACCAGGGATTAAATACCTTTTCTAGGAAGGGATGCCCAGGGCCTATCTAGATAACTCATCAGCATGGAGAACTCAAGGTTTCTATGTTAAGTGTCAGGTTGTCATGGTCCTCTCAGTGAGGTGTTGTGGTTACATGTTCCAGGACTGATAGAACCTGGCTAGGAGCTGGTTCCAATGCCTGCCTTTCTCAATAATGAGATTTATCAGTGCTTTTGAAGCCGCTTCAACCTTAACCAGTTCTGTCTGGTGGGATGGTCCACTTGCTCCGCAGGAGCAGTGTTGGGTGGATATCTGGGGATCTGGAGGGGGAACTGAAAGCATATGTTAATAAGATGCATTGTTTATTGTTTACATTTTTATATCTTCATTTCTATTTCATTGTAGGGATAAATTGCCTTGCGTGTGTGTCTGTTCGCCATGTGTGTTCCTGGCCTTGTGGTGGTCAGAGGAAGGCATCAGATCCCCTGTAACAGGAATTATAGTGGCAGTGAGTCAATGTGTGGGTGCTGGGAATCAAACCCAGTTTCTCTGCAAGAGCAGCTAGTGCTCTTAACTGCTGAGCCATTTCTTCAGCCCCGAGGGTACCTCATTTATACGTGTGGAATTGTCAAATAATAGATTAAAAGTATAAAAATTTCCCAGTTAAGTGGGTTTGTCTGTCTGATGTAAACTGTACTAACGTTTCTAGGTTTACAGAATACAACTTAGTCATTTAAGATAAGATAAATTATATGCATATTTTAAAAATTATTTATGGAAAACAAATTACATATAAACATAACTGAAGGAATGGAAGGTCTCCAGAATGTGTCCTTGAAGGAGGGTCTGTTTTGCATACCGCCCACTTTCTGTTTTTCACGGCCACTTCCTGTTTCTCATGCCCACTTCCTGTCTACTCTGAGCAGCAGCAATTTCCAAGAAACTAATAGAAAACAAGCATCAAAATAATCACCTTCAATATGTACACCTTCAATATGTATTTCAATAGCAAATGAAAGGAGATTCTCATTACAAGATTGAGACACGTTTTTGAGAGCTATGCTCACATTTAAGGAAAGGATTCTGAGAGGAAATAGATTATGCTTCATGCCACGTAATCCAGGCTTTGTTTTGCAAATATAACTGCTGGTTGCTGCTCCGTGATAAAATATTTCATTGACTAATAATTTGGGGGTATTGTATTTAACATGTACACTGATGAAAACCACTATGTAGAACTGCACATTAAAGACTCTGAGATGTCCTCACAGATTTAATTCAATGCCGTCCTAATTGATTTGATAATGAAATTGTGTATGTATGTGTGTGTGCATGTGTGCATGTGTGCATGTGTGCCTATGTGTCTTTATGTCCTATATTGAAATTTCCTGTGGAAGACTCATAGTGAAGAGGTCACTTTAAAGTGATTGATATCTGGACTTACGGGGTCCTTTACTTACCTAGCACAGGTCTTTATAGCCTTGCAATGGACCTTTCACATTGATTCATTCTGAACATCACACATTTAAATACTACCTTTTTACTAGGCTTGATTACCTGAAAATGTCATTAACTTCTTCCCAGCATCCTTCTACCACTCTGGTCTATTTTATTTATAGGTCATTCCCTGAAGTTTAATTTTTATATTGATGAAGAAATGTGCTCAGATAGATTACAATGTGTTTGAAAACAAGACTGAGAAAAGTCTATTCCAATCAATGAATTTGTTTTTCAAGTTTCGACAAAACAATTTAGAAATGAAACTTCAAAAGGGTGAATATCATATTATCCTNTTGTTTTTTTACTTTTCATTGTAATTTATTGACAATGAATGACATTTATTAATAAAATTAAAATGCTATAAATGAAATTATAATTCAGATAAAGTAATAAACCGTGTTATTTCCATGTACATACCAAACTGCTAATTCACAATGGGGTTGCAGTTATGGGCATTCCTTGCTTTCTAAAATATAACAATTGGTTAGAAACTTATCAGTTATTGCATAGCTATGCACAGAGGGGCATGCATGTTGTAATCTCAGAACCAGGGGTCTGATCCTGGAAGATCGGGAGTTCTAGGTTTTCCTCAGCTCCAGAGAGAGCTTGTTAAGTGGCAAAACTTATGGTATGATGCATGGTGTTAGCAAATGAGACATTTCTTTTTAACGTTCATGTTTTAATAAATAATGGTAGTTTCATTAAATGTAATTATTTGACTTTTGCTTTAAAAAGTAAATTTCAGGGGATTGAAAGATGGCTTAGCAATCAAGAGCACTTATTGTTCTGGTAGAAGAACCAAGTTTGGTTTCCAGCAAGCACTTTGTGTGACTCACAGCAGCTTGTAACTCTAGCTATGGGGGGGGGGGGGAACCTCTGATGCCCTCTTCTGGGATCTGTGGGTACCTGCACTCACACATCCACATCACCAACAGATGTATACCATATCAACGTAGTTTTAAAAAAATGTAATCTTTAAATAAATGGGAGAGACCCTCGATGAAATACCCTACAATGGGGAGAGCAAACTTGTAAAGCCCACCTCCATCAGAAAGACAGGGCATCAGACTGTGGGGTTGTTATTCCACAGTCAAGACTGACCCATAATTGTTCCTGTCTGAAAGAACTACAGGGATAGAAATGCAGAAGAGCCTGAGGAAAAGAAAGTCCAGCACCAGGCCCAAAGTGGGATCCAGTTCAAGGGGAGGTCCCAAGGCCTGACACTATTACTGAGGCTATGGCGCACTCACAAAAAGGGACCTAGCATGACTGCACTCCGAAAGACTCAACAAGCAGCTGAAAGAGTCAGGTGCAGATATTTGTAGCCAACCGATGGACAGAAGCTGCTGACCCCTGTGGTTGAATTATGGAAAAGCTGGAAGAAGCTGTGAAGCAGGGCAACCCTGTAGGAGGACCAGCAGTCTCAATTAACTTGGACCCTTGAGATCTTTCAGATACTGGATCACCAACCAGGCAGCATACACCATCTGATATGAGGCCCCTAACACATATACAGCAGAGGACTGCTGGGTCTTGGTTCAGTCAGAGAAGATGTACCTCACCCCCAAGAGACTGGAGGCCACAGAGAGTTTAGAGGTCAGGTGGGGCAGAGGGTGGGGACATCCTCATGGAGATGGGGGGTTGATGGGAAGGGGTATGGGATCTTGAACAGTCGGAGGGTGGACTGGAAGGGGAATAAAATCTGGAGTGGAAAAAAAAAGAAAAAAAATTTAAAAAATGTAATTTTTAAATAACTAAATAAATAACAGAGGTCATCAAGGCTTATTATACATATGGGAGACAAATAAGATCACTGGGAATAGATATTTCAGGAAGGGGGTCTCATATCCATATAATGTGTGGGTAACGGCTTTTCTAGATAGAGCAAAATGAGACCATTTGACTCTTCAATTTGGCTGGTGTTCGACAAATTTTTGAATGTTATGCAAGCACCATCACAAACTAAACACAAAATGCTTCTTATTAATCCCAAAGGCATTCCCATAGTTCTTTGGGTGCGAAAGGGTGTCCGTTTGCCTTGGACTCTTGTAACTACTAATCCATTTGTTGTATGTTGTCTTTGTTACCTCTGTGGGTGTAGTGCTGTGTGTCTGCTTCCCTTCATACGTGGTAGTCACCCAAATCACCTTCCACTCAGGTCATTTTATGTCTGAGTCACATCTCTTCCGATGTTGATGATGTCAAGACACAGGACTCGGCATTCTCATTGTTATGATAAAAATCCAGGAGAAACAGGAGGAACAATCGGTTTGGTAAGGAGATAGGGAGCTTGCTGTGGCTGGGACCACGTGAGCATTGGGCAGCGAGCAACTTTACATTAGCAGCCAGAAAGTAAATGGGCTTGGTCCAAACTATGCAAACCTGTTTTCTTTATAATTGCCATTTTTGTTTTTTAGAAAAATCTCTGTCTAGCTTGATGTCCCAAAAGTTTTCTCTTGTGACTTCTTCCAAAAAAAAAATACATGTAGGTGTTTGCTTTTTTTTTTTTGTTAATTTTGTGCAAATTTATAGGTTTTATTAAAAGTTTCTCACTTTTGCATATGGATCTCTAGTTATTCTAACACCATTTATTGATGTTTGTGTGGCAAGCCAGTCAATTATACATGGGCTGTACCTTTGTATTCAATTTATTCCCTGGCTCTGTATGTCTACAAACATAATTCACTTAATGATTGCTATAGTTTTCAAAAAAGTTTTTAAAATAGAGATTGTTTATTTCAAAGCTAGAGATTGAACTGGGGGCCCAATATCAGCCAGGCAGGTATGTAGTCTACCACAGAGTGACATCTCTGTCCTGAAAAATTAATCAATAAGTTCTTTATTAGTTTCCAGTTCTTTCTAAAAAGACATTTGAATGGCCTGACTTTTTCAGTCCTATAGAGTCAATTTGTCATTCTTACCCAAAAGCCTATTAAGATTTAAAAGTTTTGTTTGGTGTTTTCAGTCAAAGAAGACAATTTTATTAGAGTATAAAAGAAAACTCCCAGGCCAGGCAAGCTGTAAATCTCATCAACTGTCCTGTGGAGGATAGGAGCAGGAGGAAGAGGAGGAAGGAGGAAGAGATAGAGGAGGAGGGTGGAAGGGGAAGGGGGAGGAAGAAGAAGAAGGAAAGGGAAGAGGGAAGGAAGGAGGGAAAGAAAGAAGGAAGAGAGGAAGAAAGAGAGGGAGAGAGAAAGTGAAAGGGACGGGGAGAGGAAGGAGGGAGGGAGAGAGAATGAGAACTATGGGGTTTTAAGTACAACTGGTATGGAAGTGAGCCAGCCACATGGCAGACAGGCAGCCACACGGTAGGAAGAAGAGCTCTGTAGAAAAAAAAAAAGGAATCCCAAGGCACCAGAGAAGGCACACTCAGGCTCTAGCCAGCATCAGAAAGAAATAGACAGAAGACAAAAGAAATAGTTTAGTCTTTCTGAGTCAGGACTGAAAAGGGTGAACAGATCAAGCTTAACCCCATGGAATGTCTTAGGGTTTCTATTGCTGGGATGAAACACCATGACCAAAGCAACTCTCTCTGTGTGTGTGTGTGTGTGTGTGTGTTTATTTGCCTTACACTTCTACAGCATTGTTCACTATCAGAGGAAGTCAGGTCAGGAACCCAAGCAGGTCAGGAACCTGTAGGCAGGGACTGATCTAGAGGTCACAGAGAGGTGCTGCTCACTGGCTTGCTTCTCATGGCTTGCTCAGCCTGCTTTCTTATAGAACCCAGGACCACCAGCCCAGGGATGGTACCATCCACATGAGTCATGCCCACCACCACTGGTCATTAATTAAGAAAATGACCCACAGACACACCCACAGCTGGAGGCATTTTCTTAATCAAGGCTCCCTCTTCCCAGATGACTCTAGCTGTGTCAAGTAGACATAAAACTCTCCAGTACATGCAAGCTCTGTTAAGATTATTATTTTGAGTGTGTTGGATTCAGATTAATTATAAGGAGAAATTGTACCTGGACAGCTCCTTTCACTGGCCAGGAACTTGCTAAATAAGCTAGTATTGCAGGGACTAGACGCCTTGATCCATCTTCCCAGCAATGAGATTACATATCTAACTATAATTTTAGATTTGTCTTTATATTGTCTTCGTTGAGTCAAATTTTGCATCATATTTTTAAATGTCTGTTATTAAGTATGTACATTTTTAGTACCACAATGCATTGGCTATATGACACATGATGTCATTCATAATGCCACATTACAGTTCTCATCCCGAAAGCTACCATGTCAGGTATAAACTCACTCCAGCTTCCTGTTGATTAATCTTATTTCTCTATCTTTTGGCATTTTTGGAACATACAACCCATGTTTTGCCAAGAATGTAGGTCATTCTCCACAAACTGACAGCAAGGCCACATTGCTGAAGACAACACCTAAATAACATACTGAAGGTGGAGATGTTGAACCACTCCCTACATAGAGCCTTTACTGCTGTGTTCCAGCATCTTTGGTGCAGGAATGCACGCTACACACACTCAAAGAAGAAATGTAAATGCCAAGCCAGCCACAAACCCTTTATCTAACAATGGCCTGCTGCCTACAAGATATGCTCGGGTAATGGTGGTACAAAGCTTGTGGGAGTGACCAGCCAGTGTCTGATTAAGACATTTGACTTAAGGCTCACAGCATGAGGTGGAACTCACAGGTGACTAAAACCCTGAAACTAGATAGCCCAGGGAGCTAGGGTAAACCCAAATAATTCGATCTGAAAATAGGGGGGAAGTAGTGATAGAATGGCTCCTAATGACATTCTGCTACATCCATTGATCAGTGCCTTGTTCATTCATCATCAGAGAAGATTTCTCCTGCAGCATGTGGGAAAAATACAGAGACCTATAGTCCTACAGTCAGACATATACAGAGAGTGGGAGAGTAAGACACAAAGACTCAGACACAGACACAGAAAACAGACACAGACACAGACACAGACACAGACACAGACACAGACACAGACACAGACACAGACACACAGACACAGACACAGACACAGACACACAGACACAGGCACAGGCACAGGCACAGGCACAGGCACAGACACAGACACACAGACACAGACACAGACACAGACACACAGACACAGGCACAGGCA
>NC_034610.1:643139-668209 GCF_900095145.1 Mus pahari
CAGGCACAGGCACAGGCACAGGCACAGGCACAGGCACAGGCACAGGCACAGGCACAGGCACAGGCACAGGCACAGGCACAGACACAGACACACAGACACAGACACAGGCACAGGCACAGGCACAGACCTTAGAACACTAAGCTCAGAGAACCCCATAGAAGATGCAGCAGGATGTGTAACAGCCAAAGGGGGTGGAGGACACCAAGAAATCAAGACCCTTTAAGTCAACATTAACAAAACTCATCTGAACTCACAGAGATTGAAGCAGTGGGCACAGGGCCTGCATGGGTCTGCATTAGTTCCTCTATATATGTATCATGGCTTCCAGATTAGTACTTTTATAGGATTCCTGGGTGTGTCAACTAGTGGGTCTCCAATTTTTGTCCCTTCTTGTGGGCTCCTTTCTTTCCATTGGTTTGCCTTTTCCAATTGTGATGTAATAGTTTTTGTTTTATTTTTTCTTTTTGTTTATTATATTTTAGTTATTTTTGTTTTATGGTTTCTTACTTTGCTATATTTTAAAGACACGAATGAATGAAAATGTAGGCACTAAGGTAAAGGTTAACAGTTGAACTGTCACTTATTCCTGCTGGGAGAGGGAAAATCTGTTTTCTCCAATAGAATGACATTGGCTCTATCAGTTACTCCAGGGCAGGTCTCATATTCAGTAGTAATTGTCCAACTTATAATGAACCCCATAGTGTGTGTGTGTGTGTGTGTGTGTGTGTGTGTGTGTGTATGTGGGTGTGTATATATGTCTGTGTATGTGAGTGTGCATATGTGTCTGTGTTTGTGGGTTTGTTTTCTTGGTTTTGTGGGCTATTATAGTTGTATTCGGTTTTTGTTGTTTTTTGAGAAAGAACTTATTAAAATTAGGTGGATAGGGAGAGGAAGAGGATCTGGAAGGACTTGGGGGGAGGGGAAATATGATTAAAATATATTTGAGTTTGAAATCATGTTAAATAATTAAAAATATAATAACATATAACTTAACTCCTATTGATGTTTGTTGGAGTGAACATATAGTTTGGTTGTATTTTTATAATTCTATTTCTGCTTCTTTATTTGAGTCCAGGCATGTTCAACCCTTTGACCTTGTGATACAGCTTTGTCACCTACAATGGTCACACCAGAGATAGACGCATAGCAACAAACATCATAATGCCTTAAATACGCTTAGGATTCTGTGTGGAGTCTTGTGTTCAGCTATCCTGGTTCCCACGTGGCTCCACAAGCTGTGGGGCGAACACAGCTGCCACATAGACCATTTATATTAATCTCAGTTATCCATATGCTTTGGTTTAAGTATATACATCTTGTTAACTGTCATCTGTTTGTATCATTCCTGCCCCCACCTGTATTGTCTTAATTAAGTTTTCGCCACTCTGCCTTCTATCTTTGTCTTGGCATTCTGGAATTTTTACCTGTCCCATGTGTACAGCAGTATTCAGGCAATTGATTTGTGTGGCCACTTCTGTACATGGCAAGTTGTCTCTTTGGACAATATCCTGTTATCCTGTCTTGTAGAATCTGGAACTCTGATCTTTCCAAATGCCTTCACCTTCCTTGTGCATCACACTGGCATCTCCAGTCTCCTTGCCTTTTTAAAAAAACACTTAGGACATTAAAACTGCTTCTGGGCAGTAAGGCAAGGGATGGGAGGGAGTGTCTTATCTCCTCCTTATTCCAGTATCAGTAGACTAAATTGTTTCTCACTATTTAGATACTAACTTAGTGTGCCTCAGTAACTTTAGACATTTAACTTTATGTTTGTTTATAGCAGGTTGCAATTCCTGTATCTGAAAGTCCTTCATGGGAGAAAGCGTTGGTGATTTCTTCTTTATTCTATAGCAGTGGAATCAGCCCATATAAAATCTGTGGGATTTTAGATGTGACTGCCTGGTGCTTACCTTAGAAGCTTGTAAAAAAGAACCCTGTTTCCCTTCTTAAACATCAGGTTCCACTTCTTAATTATGTGCAGAAAAGAGCCATCAGACTAAATGACTTTCATAGGCTATAGATTTTTTTCTCAGAAGGAGATATTTAAAGTAGACAAAGATTTTCTGCAATCATTAATTTGTTCTTCATTAGGTTAATTTTAATTACACAAAGGACATTCTGCAGGGTAGGATTCAGAACCAACTGTTTTCTCATTTACAAAACAACTTAACCAAAAATACTCTTTGGGAGATATTTTTAAAGATTTGGTTTTGGTGTGGGGTGTGTTTGTGTGTGTGTGTGTGTGTGTGTGTGTGTGTGTCCATGGAAGTCAGAAGAGGGTGTTGGATCGATCACCTGTAGCTGTAGTTACAGGTGGTTGTGAGCTACCCATCATGGCTGCTAGGGACCAAACTCAGGTCCTCTGCAAGAACTGTATGTGGTCTTAACCAGTGAGCCATCTCTACAGCCATATTTGGGGAATTTTTACAGAGCCTACAGGAAAATGTAAAAGAGAATGCACCTGTGAGATAGGCCAAAGCAAACAAAAAAAACAAAAAAACAAAACAAAACAAACAAACAAACAAAAACTCTAGCATCCAATCTACCTTTAGATGTCAGCAGCATGCCTATCTCTTTGGCCTTGAAATGGGATGCACTTTAAGAAGAAGACACTGAGGGACTATGCATGCCATATGAGAAAGTGTAGGAATGTTATTGCTATACAAACCCAGAAAAGGCAGAGTCTGTCTCACCTGTGTGGGAGATTCAAGTCAGGAATACAATGATTCTGGTGTCACCTCAGAGTGGGATAGTGACAGCCAGCTGGTGTCCTCACAATAACCACTGTGGGAAATGTCTATGACGAGAACATTCCCATGTTGTCACAGCCCAGCCCCTCTGCGATGAGCTCTGTCAACTCTAGATCACTCTTCTCTGGCACAGGCAGAAAGAAAGCTTAAGAGAACTGAATTCTTTTTTCCTTCTCACTGTGTAAGAAGGAATGCTTTTCTGTGCAAGCAGTTTTGAGCCCAACGTTCTGGAGGTAGCTCTTTCTCCAGAGATGCAACCAGCTGTTATTACCCAGCCTTCAAGAGCCTAAGGAGCCTTTTCAAAGCTCTTCTACCACAACTCACACTTTATAAATCAAAAAAGTTGCAGTTTTGCTTGAGGAAATGAGCTGCTTAAACAGGCCATTTTAGAAAAGTGTTTTCTGAGAACTCTCTCCTTTCCCTCAATCATTTCAAGTATGAAGCCTGGTGACTTGGGCAACCAGGGTATTTATTCAATTTCTTTTCACACTGTACTGTAAGAAATGAAAGCATTGTGCTCATTTCCCCCTGTTTTACTAGGTGATAGACTAGTCCCATTTCCACATCTCACAGCAATGCACTTTGATTGCCCGTGGGCATGGCTGGGTGCAACTGTGCTCTCTCCTCAAAACTCCCATTTTAACGCCTTTTATTTTTTCTGTACCCAGAAAA
The DNA here is from genome assembly GCF_900095145.1 of Mus pahari. NCBI lineage: Eukaryota > Metazoa > Chordata > Mammalia > Rodentia > Muridae > Mus > Mus pahari. Next base: position 646,562 of record NC_034610.1, read on the forward strand.
TCTTATGAGCTCACACCAAGCATGGGTTATGTTTCCCAGGGCCTCAGATGAGGAAAAATGGGGGAGAGTATGAGTTGATAGAAATAGCGGCTTAGTCAAATGTCTGGTGGCTCCATTATTCTGCTTACCGAGTGAGCACGTGCCATGTAGCTTTCTATGCGAGACGCATGGTTGGGCGAGGTATGGAAATGGAGAACTGCCATATACTTCTGCTCTTGAGGGGCTTATCATTTAGTCACAGGGTACCCAGTTGAGATTACTGAGGCATGGACCATGCTCGGGGTTGAGGGGCCTGTCAGGGAGTTTTCTACCAGGGAAAGCAAACTGCTAGCCCGAGTGTTTCTTCTTTAATTCCTTTATGTTCTTATGGTCTCCTTAAGACATCTACTGGTTCTCAGAGTGTGGGTCCGGGCTTCTTTGTCTCATGCCTACTTGGAACATAATGAGTTATGATAAGAAGTTAATACCTGGTCAGCAAAGTAGGGAATGGTTGTTTGAGTAGGTGTCTCCCACACAGAGCATGGATTTGAAACTTTGTTCTCTCATGTAAGAGGTTCTCCTAGTTTAAATGTTTGCAAGTACGGCTGAAAATAACTGACTCCAATGGGTGGATTTTTACATCCCCATGGAGCCAAGCTACAATGTGGCATTACAGAAATCTAGCATAGGCTGCAGTCGTCTGCGTCTACCCAAAGCTTTGATAGGAGCTGTTGTGCTGTCAGAGATGGGCTTAAGTCATGAGCTGGGACTCCACACGTGCGTGTCTAACCTACCTTGCAGTTAAGGGTATAGCAACAACATGGTACTGCCTGGCTAGAGATGCTAAATTCCTTGCATAGGTGGTATTGCAGTTCCACTCTAAATAAAGCAATCAATCAATATTTCTTCTCTGCTTACACTCCAATCTTCAGAACTGCTTGTTACGCCAGCTAGACGGATTTACTTACAGTGGTGAAAGACATTCAGCAAGTCCATCCAATTTCTTGATTTATTCGCTATTGATGCATAAAATAAGCTTGTCTGTGAAATAGCCAGGTTGAAATCGCTGTTCTCATGCATTTTCATTGTTATTATTTGGCTAGACTGACTCTTGAGGGTCAAATTAAAACCCATTCATCCAGAGCTACACGAGTGACAACAGACAGCTACTTCAGTTAAAGTCAGAACCAGTACTGTGCTCAGGGGCAAGGGGAAGATGGAGCTTGTATAATAATCTGGTTCTACCAGATTTTCTGAAATCAAAGAAGTAGCATCCACACGGCACAGGCTGCTCATCCCAGAGACCTGTTTGAGTTGAACATTTCTGTTTTATTTACACTGGAAATAAAGAAGTTTAAGTAGTAAATGTAAGAACATAATGCTGGCATATGTGAATTTCCTGCTACTAACAATAATGGGAGAGCTACATTTTATATTGCCTTACAGTGAACAAAAACTGCCGATAGGGATCACGCATTCTGATGTGTTTTTAAAACAAGCTCAAGACATTTTTAAAAAGCATGACTGTCAGCTTGTCTGAAGAGTGAACAATTTAAAAAATCCTTAGAGATGGTCTTAATCCTCATCTGCCTTCCGTACCTTTAATAATGCAAAATTCCTCAGAGGGAAAAACAAGATGCCTTCTTGCTCTTACAAAAAAAACAGTTTTTTTGTGAAGTACCAAATATAAAAAATAATTTCAAGAAAGTGGAATTTATTCAATGTATTACTATTTCCAGTGTGTGTGTATGTGTGTGTGTGTATGTGTGTTATGAGTTTTATTTTCAGTACTTAAAAAAAGCATTTTTTTAATACAGAGTTTATATAGATTTTTATTGATGGGGAAACTAAGACATACAAAGCCTAATGACTTTTCCAAGGTCGTTCACTAAATTGCCTTCATGCAGATCCAGTTTCCAAGTTGAACATTCCATGCAAATGACTGCCTCTTCTTTCAAAGTGTAATTTCTTCTTTTTAATCGAAAATTGATTCTTCTCTTATACAATACATCCCCACAGTTTCCCCTCCTCCCTCTACTTCTCCCTCCTTTCCCCTACCTCCCTCGCCCCTGGATCCACTCTTCATCTCTCATCAGAAAAGAGCAGGCCTCCAAGAGACAACAACCAAATATGACAAAACAAGATACTATAAGACAAGGCAAAAACCCTTACAGCAAAACTGGATAAGGCAACCCGACCGGAGGAAAAGAGTTCCAAGAGCAGGTAAAAGAGTCAGAGAGACATCCACGTCTACAGTTAGCAGCCCCACAAAAACACCAGCTTAACATCCGCAGCATATATAGATGACCTGGTACGGACATATGCAGGCCTTGTGCTTGCTGCTTCAGTCTCTGTGAGCCCATGTGAGCTTGGCTTGGTTGGCTCAGCGAGTCCTGTTCTCCTGGTGTCCTACATACCCTCTGACTCATATAATTATTCCACCTCTTCTTCCAAGGGATTGTCCAAGCTCCAAGGGGAGGAAGCCAATGGACTTCCAATTTAGAATCTTTCTGCAAAGTATCTGTGGGTATTTGCATCGGCTCCCACCTGCTGCTGGAAGAAGCCTTTCTGATATTGATTGGACAAACCACTGATCTATGAGTATAGCAGAATATTATTAAAAATCATTTCATTGATTCTTTTTTTTTTATTATTGGAACAATTGTGTTGGGTTTTATCCTGGGTCTCTGGGCTATCCAGTCTCCCACTTCCTGGCCATTCAAGCAGTGTCTGGCATGGGCTTCTTGTACAGTAGGACTCAAGTTAAGTCAGACATTGATTGGGCCCTCCCACAAATCCTGAGTCATTATTGCCTCAGCACATCTTACAGTCAGAAAAGATTATTGGTCAAAAGTTTAGTGTCTGGGTTGGTGTCCATGTTTCTTTTTCAGTGGCCCGCAGCGTACCTTCCCTCATCAAAGAGCCTACAACATTGGGGAGTGAGAAGCCCTGTGCAGGCACCAGCCTGACTTTTCCATGTTCAATGAGTTATGTGGTTCTTGACCTTGACAATGGTGCCCCACTATCAGAATTTAGAGAGCAACCTCCTGTCTTAGACTCAGCTTGGGTTGTTTAGGGATCTCCATGAGACCCCTTTGGCTAACAACTCAACCAAATGGAACCCAGTCTTACCTCTGGAAGCCTTGCCTACAAGAAATGGCAAGTTGAGACCCTGTATCCTCTATTACTAGGAGTCCTCCTAGGTTCACCCTCATAGATTCCAAAGATTTTTCACTGTGCTAGGTTTACACACACACACACACACACACACACACACACACACACACACCCATGCACCCCTGATTCTAGCCCGTGCCCCTCTCTCTGCGCTCTCTCTCCCTCCATTTTATCCCCCTCCCACTCCTATGTCTACCTGCCTGCTGTCCACCTGCAAATCTGTTTCTTCCTCCAAGGGTGACTCATGCACTCCCCCCCCCCCATCTCCTCCTCTTTATCTAACCACTCTGAGTTTATACATTGTAGTTTGATTATCATTTACTTAATCCACTAATATCCTAATATTACTTATAACTGAATTCATATAATATTTGTCTTTATGGGTCTGGGTTACCTCACTCAGGATTATTTTTTCTAGTTTCATCCATTTACTTGCAAATTTCATGATGTCATTAAAAAAAAAAACAACTTTGTGTAAATTTATCACATTTTGTTTATCCGCTCTTTAGTTGAGGAACATCTAGGTTCTTTCCAGTTTCTGGCTATTATGAACAAAGCTACAATGAACATAGTTGAGTAAGTTTCAGTGTGGTAGAATCGAGTGTCCTTTAGGTATGTGAGAATGGGGAACATACATACATACATACGCACGCACACACACACACACACACTGTGCATGCGTGTGTGTGTGTGTGTGTGTGTGTGTGTGTGTGTGTAAAATCAATGTTGAGGTAGATTGATTTCCAGTTTTGCGAGGAACATCCGTATTGATTTCCATAGTAGCTGTATAAGTTTGCACTCCCACCAGCATAAAGGAGTGTTTCCCTTGCTCCACATCCTTGCCAGCATGAGCTGTCACTTGTGTTACCGATCTTAGCCATTCTTACAGGTGTAAGATGGAATCTCAAAGTAGTTTTGATTTTCATTTCCACGATGGCTGAGGATATTGTACATTTCTTTAAGTGTTTATTAGCCATTTGAGATTCCTTTGTTGAGAATTCTCTGTTTAGGTATGTAACCCATTATTAATTTCACTATTTGGTTTTTGATATCTAGTTTCTTGAGTTCTTTATATATTTTGGATATTAGTTCTTTGTTGGATATGGAGTTAGTAAACATCTTTTCTGATTCTGTAGGCTGCCACTTTGTCCTATCAATGATGTCCTTTGCCTTACAGAAGCTTTTCAGTTTTGTGAGATCCCATTTATTAATTGTTGATCTTAGTGCCTCATTATTAATGAAAATCATCTTCTGGGTCAATGCATTTAAGGTTGTTCCCCACTTTCTCTTCTATCATGTTCAATGTATTTGGTTTTATGTTGAGGCCTTTGATCCACTTGAACTAGAGTTTCGTCTGAGATGAAAGGTGACTGAGATGAATCTACTTCCAGTTATGCCAGCACCATTTATTGAAGATGTTTTCTTTTTTCCATTGTATATTTTTGTCAAAAATCATGTGTACATAGGTATGTGAATTTATGTCTGGGACTTGAGTTTGATTCCACTGATCAGTGTGTCTGTTTTTATGCCAATACCATGTACTTTTTATTACTGTAATTCTGTAGTGCAGCTTGAAATCAAGAGTGGTGATAACTCCAGCAGCTCTTTTACTGTTCAAGATGTTTTAAAACTATGCTTGGTTTTTGTTTTGTTTTGTTTTTCCATATGGATTTGAGAATTATACTTTTAAGGTTTGTAAAGAATTGTGTTGGAATTTTGATGGGGATTGCATTGAGTCTGTAGATTACTTTTGGTAAATGATGTCCATTTTTTACTATGTTAATTCTACTGATCTATATGGATGAGAGATAATTTCATATTTTGATATCTTCTTCAATGTTTATCTCCAAAGACTTGAAGTTTCTATCACATAAGTCTTGTCTAATATTCATGTCTTAGCTTGCCTACCAGGATGTCAGTTACCTACTTCCATGTCCCTTTCGGCCAAGTAGGATGTCATTTCCCAGAGAGGTTTTGGAAACATAACCTTTATGTGACCGTTCTTCAAAATGGAAGTCTTATTTTAAACAGTTTCTTTTATCTCTTATGTTGGGGTCCATCCAAGGTGTACCTTATACCTTAAAAGCTTATACTTATGTGCAGGAAGTGCTGTTGTGTGGTTGGTTCGGGTCCAAGCTCATTGTAGGTAACTATACAAAACAGTCCTATTGACTTCTATCATGACTGGTTTCCAAGGGCACAGAACAAAACAGAATATGTAATCAACCTTGGCATTAGAAAGTTTCTTAGTAACAGCAGAAACGTATGAGAAAGGTTCCTCATAACGGTAGGCAAGCCAAGTAATAGATGCCTAGACCTTAACATTTTACCTTCATACTTCACCTAGTCCCCAAAAATAGTGCTCAGATTTCATGGCTATTTTGTGTCAGGAATAATTTTTAACATTTTCTTTGACATTTTTATTTTATGGTATATTTAATGCCTGAGGGCCTCTCTTTCATCTCTTGTATTCTGTTGGGGGGAGTTTGCCTCCATGGTTCATGTTTGAGTTTTAATTTTTTTTCATTTCCAGAACTCCTTCTGATTGTGTGTGTGTGTGTGTGTGTGTGTGTGTGTGTGTGTGTGATTTTGTTGTTGTTGTTGTTTCTACTTTCTCCTTCAGGTATTGAAAAGTTTTATTTATTTCCTCCAATTGTTTGTGTTTTGGCTTTTAAAAAGGGCTTTATTAATTTCTGCTTTAAGGTCCTCTATCATCTCCATATCAAAGTGTGATTCTTATTTCTTTCTTTCTTTCCATCTCTGCCTCCACACACACTCATGGCACTTTCTATGGGTGAATACTTATATATAATTTCACAGTAAGTTCTTTGAAGATGGCGAAACTATTCACTCAGGCTCATTAAATTAGAATTCACACACACACACACACACACACACACACACACACACACACACAGTGGTATGAATTTTAGAGTACCAATGCTGTTGTATTAGTTCTCGTTGTGTGCGGGACATTATTCAGATTTGTCTCCCTGCTTTGCCAGTGTCCTTCATATATGCCACCCATTATTATAGAGAATACAAACAAGGGGTAGATTAAATATTAACTTTTAAAAAGACATTTAAAATCGAAGCTATCTATATGCTCGGCATATTTTAGTCTAGGATACTTTGTTCTTCAGATTCAAACAATATGATCGCCGTGATCCCAATATCCCAATATCCCCAACTCTGCCTGCATCTGTTTCGTTCCAGGGATTTAAACTTAGGCTATCAAGCTGCATCACAATATGTTGTTGTATCAGACTGGAAGGTTCTGATAGGACCCCCAACCCCCCATGGTGAGGGTCAAGTGGAAGATTGTACTCATGGCTTCTAGGTGGCTTGAGACTGCTGGCCTGTGATCCTGCATGATCTATTGTCTTTCTCCCTGTAGTTAGGTACACATAGGCTCCAAGTCCATCGCCTAGCATAAAGTTAGAATTTAACAGCTACATTGTGTCATTTGACTGCATAGCAAATTGCCTCTCCATCCGTCTCAGGACCTGAACTCCAGCACTTTGTATATCTGTGGAGACTAAATTAATTTACTAATTAGACAGAGTTCCAATGGTGTGGTTACCATAGTGCCTTTTCTGTCAAGGTGTTGCAGTCAAAGCTGTTGCATAGGGACACAAAGGTACCCAGTGCATTCCACGCACACAGACTCCTCATGGGGATTTTGTCTAGTCATTCCATTTAACTTAAATATATTTCCTGTATGTCCACATACAATTTTCTGCTACTTTCTTTTCTTTCACTATTATATCTTTCTCTCGGTAAAAATGCACTTTCCTTTAAACATTTGAGATAGATTTTTCTTTTAATTTAAGAAAAAGAAGTTCTTTTATTTAAGAGTTTGGATCAGGAACTTGAAACATTTTGTATTTTCTGTTACCCCTGGCAATAAAATTAAGCTTGAAGTGAAGGAACAGAGTAACCTATAGCATATCCATTTATCAATGTACCGTCCTGAGTAGCACACTTTAAACTTTTAAGCATATACATTTTTAAAAGATTTCCCTATAAATAGCTAATGGGGGACAATCCTAATGTATGAGAGCCCCGAGTCATTTGTCTCACTCACAGCGACTGTCATGAGCTTCGGAACAGAATTTGTCATCAGTGGTTCAGCTCCTGGACCTTCTCCTTTCAAACTGCCGATGGTTAGTGCTCTCTGCACATGCCAGCAGAGTGCAGGTGACTTAAACAATTCGTGTTTGTGAGATGTGATTCTTTTATTGTAACAGAAATAACAACCAACTAGGATAATTAAACATGCCAATGGGCATTACGCCGTGTTTTGAGAACTGAGAATGTATACTTTTGGGTTACGTCCTTCCATCTTGCATTTGTACAGATGGACAGAGTGAATGGTGACGTAGGTCCTAGTGGTTGGCTAAGCAATGCCACTCTTTGAGATTCATAAGATGTGGGTGATTGCACGGTCCTGTCAAAGTTCAATGTTGTCATCCAGTTCCCTTGATTCTCATGGATGGGGAGACTCAGGGCTCACATTTTTCAGGATGCTGTTGGTCTCCTTGGGTACCTCAGCTTGTGTCTCTTCTGCATCTCAACTCTCCCTTAGGCACACAGGAGGAACACAGGTTCATTTTCTTGATTCTCTTTCCACACTAGAATGCCATTACTGCACATTAGGGTGCTCAACTAGAGTGTGATTTTATTATTGAGAGGGCCTGGTAGAATACTAACAGTACAGTGTAAGATGCATAGCAGATAATCTTAACCTTTTATTAATCAACCTCTTCCTTCAGGTTTGTTTTTTTGTATACACTTCAGAAGACCTAATTAGTGAATATGTTAAATATTTTAAACAGCATGGAAATATTTATAATAGAAAATATTCTTTACATATCATCAATTATCCTGCTCAGAGAGAAACTGTTTCTTCATACCCCTCTAAAATATATTTATAAATAAGCTATATCTGCCAGAGTATTTTTTATTCTGAAATAAATGGTATCACATTATACTCGATTTTAAAATTTATTCTTTAGACAGTATTATCCTATTCAACTCTCACTGGCCTGGAACTCATTATGTAGATCAGGTTGGCCTGAAACTCACAGAGATAGATCTGCCTGTCTTTGCTTCCCAGAAACAGAGACTAAAGGTGTGTGCTAACATGCTTGGTTCTACTTCACATTTAAGATGACAAATATTTTAAGGTAAGTTTATGTTGGCAGTGTAGAGGTGATTTATTTATTTTTTCTAGAGTCACATACTAATCTAACATCCAAGATGTCCATTATTCATTAAACCATCAGCTTAGAGCAGATACTCAATGTTTCTAGCAAGGTTCTACCTCAGTGTGTCTCCACGTGAACACAATTGGAGGCTTATTTTTGACTTAGTAAGTTTGATGATTAATTGTAATAATTTGATTGGTTTTAGAAATACCTAGGCCATAAATGAAGCAGGCTGTGGTGTTATTTATCGTTGAGAGCATTTCTAGGGAGTTTTAACTTAGGAAGGAAAATCCCATCCTTAATGTGGGTACCAGCATCCCCTGGTGTGGGGTCCTGACTGAATCAAAAGGTGGAAAAGAGAGAGCTAGGGAGCCTTCCGAGTAACTGTGATCCTGGCTGTGATCTTGACTCTCCTGTGCCTGCTCTGTCTAGGTGAGGCTAGAGGAGTTCTATCCTCATGCCCCGACATCAGGAATTCTGTCATGACTTCCTCTCCTAAAGGCAACCATGAAAATCCTTCATTTCTTAAGTTTCTTCTTTTCAGAGCAACAAGAAAAGCTCCTAATGCAAGTATTAGTATCTAAGTATTGAATTTCACCACGCTGAATTCTCCACATTAGAATCACTGTCTCTCCCACTACTGCCAGATCCTGCTTAAAGTATTGGTGTATCCTTGAATAATTAGGGGAGATAGGGCTTTACTATTTGTATTTTATTATCTGTACTAATCAGAATTCTCCAAAGGAACAGAACTGATAGAATTAATATATATGTTTGTATGTGTGTTCTGTATGTGCATATATGTATGATAGTATAACACACACATATATGTATACATATATGATAGTATATTACATACACACACACACACACACACACACACACACACACACACATGTTAAAGGGGGATTTTTTTTTCTTTTTTAGATTGGCTCACAAGATATAGTCCAGGTTTTCTGACAAAGACTTTCTCACACTGGAGAGGATAAGAATCTAGACTATGAACCTGGGTGTCTCAGCTTTTCAATTCTGAATTTGCAAATCTGGAGGGATTCCTGGAGAGATGCTGCTCTTCAACCTGTGTTTGAACCCTGGAGAACTTATTTTTACTCTTGGTGAAGGAACACAGCAGTGACCAGATAGGTGAGCTTGCCAGCAAGACTGAGGGCAAGCAGGCAAAAAGCAAAGCATCCTTCAGTCATGTCTTTTTATTTGGTGATAACCAGAAAGTCTTACGCCCGCTAGGGGAAAATTTTTCTGTTTTAGATAATATGATTTAAAAAATTTGTCACAGAAGTAACCTAAAAGTTTGGGGGTTTGTTCATTCTGGGTGTAGTCAAGTAAGCACCCAAGATTAGCTATCACACTATCCAAAACCAGAATACTTCACAGTGCATTTGCTCAGGTTTTAAATCCTAGCATTCAAGTTTTTCTGCATTGTAAATATAGTCATTTCGTGTTAGACTTTAAAACGAATGTTTTATTTTGATTTAATTCTACATTTACACATTTGATTGTCAGAAATAATGAGTTGGCCTTTTGCAAACTTTGAATGCAGTATTCCCACCAGGATAATGAAATAGACAGGTTCCAGGAGGTCACTCCGTTGGCACAATGCCCTTCCTAAGGGCCTTTCAAGCTCACTGCACCTCCCCACCCCTTTTCTTGTTCCTAATTCTGGAAGAACACTGATGTTTCTCATTTCTGTGGTGCTGTTTTCCATGCTTGTTATAGGAGGATAATCAGATGTTATATAAGCATTACAGCTCTATTTTCTTCAATCAGCATAACTTCCTAGAGATTCACTCAAGTTGTTCTACACATCAGTAGCTTGTTTCTTTGCATTTCCGGACAGCGTTGAATGATTTGGGCATACCATGAGATGCTGGGTTGGTTAGCAGCTATAAAAATTAATGTGCAGGATCAGAGGGAGAGCATGAGGGAGCCAGGAACCCTGGCCAGTCTAGGTTCTCAGACCTAGATAGTGAAATATTGTGCATGAATGAAAAATATTCAAATTAACAATGTAATCCTAGTGAAACTGCATACATGCTAAAAGGGGAATTAATTAATATTTTATATAAAGCAAACTTTGTAGACCATGTTTTGATTTTAAAAACAAGTTTAAAATGGCAGTTAAGATACACTAGATATCCTATATAAAAAGGTTATTGTGTTTTATCCATTTTAGGGATATTGAATCATTCTTACACCCAAATGCAGCTTCATTTGGAAAAAACATAGCCCTTTGTTTTAATGAAGAGTTACTGTGGGGAAAATCACCTGAAATAGTTATAGAAAAAATAAAATCTATAGCATTATCTCCCCCCCCCCCAAAAAAAAAGTGACTAGCTGTCTAAGAAATCCTTTCTAATGTTCTGTGATGGACAGGGCAACAGATCAAAGTTCTTTATGATTAATTGAATCACAATATAATTATTTGGTGACAAGAAGTAATCTAACACTTAGATAAAGATTTAGTTGCTTTAAATCATTCAATATATAAAATTTCTAATACTTAGAGACAAAGGCAATAAAATCTAGCTTACAATCTGTATCAGAAATATGAAGGGCCGGGTGGTGGTGGCGCACGCCTTTAATCCCAGCACTCGGGAGGCAGAGGCAGGTGGATTTCTGAGTTCGAAGCCAACCTGGTCTATAGAGTGAGTTCCAGGACAGCCAGGGCTACACAGAGAAACCCTGTCTCGAACTCCCCCCCCCCAAAAAATATATATGAAATGTTCTTATATCATTATCACATAAGTGATTAATTTCTATTGTTGATTTCCTGGTGAAATATTTACTTTACTTTTTGGTAAAACACAAATAAACAACATGAACAAAAAAATATTAATGTGCAGTGGCCACTGAGATGGCTCAGACAACAAAAGCTCTTGCTCCTAAGCCTGACAACTTGAGTCCAATTCCAGGGACCCACCTGTTAAAAGGGAGAGCTGTCTGCTGCAAGTTGTCCTTTGACCTTCATCCCACAATATGTAAGTACAAACACCAAACAATTTAAAAACCTTGTACAAAGTTTCACGTGAGAAATTCTACACTACTCTCTGAGATAAATGCTATGGAATAAAATTACTTTATCATAGCACAATGGAATTTTAAAATTATGTATAGCATGCTATCCTAACAATCTTCTCTGATATATTATTCTAAAGCTTATATAGTTATGTTTCACATTGAAGCCTGTGGTTAATTTTGAAGTTGCTGTTATATACAGAGTGTGTTTTAGTTTTTTCTATAGATAGCCAGTTGCCCTAAAGCCATTGGTTGATAAGTTTAGCTTCTCTCTATTCAGTTTATTCTGCAGTGAAACCTATTTGTTAATTTTGAGTCATACACTATTTCAAAACTACTGAGAAATTTTTAGAACTCATGAATGAATTCTGGGTTTTGTGAAATACTTTTTCTGTATAATTAGTATCATACTTTCTTTAGTCTGCTACTATGTTGAATTACATCTACAGATTTGTTTTTAATACTCAAATGTATCACATATTTGAAATAAATGCTGAATGGATATAGTACATAATTTTAGCATACATTTTTAATATTTGTTTTGCTGGAATTTTTGAGAAATTTTGAATCTGTACTTTTGAAAGTTACTGGTTTATAAATTTTTATTTTTAGACTACTTTTGTCTTGAGTTCACAAGATAACAATCTTATTTAGGAAATGGTTTTCCTCTAATATTTTCCAGAAAAGTTAATATAAAATTAGTGTTTGGAGGAATTCTCTAGTGAACCAATTTGGCTTTGAACAGTTCTTTTTCAGTTGCAAGTTCCATCTTTTCAGTGACCACGTGACTCTTTCTATTATCCACCTCATTTGATTGGCTGCTCCTTTATGGCTTTTGAGAAATTGTTCCGTTTCTTTGAAGTTGTTGAGTTCCTGGGTATGACAGTTTTAAAGTGTTTCCCAACTGCTCTTTTAATAATTATGGGTTCTGCACTGTCCTCTCCTTTTTCATTGGTGATTTGCATCCCTTTTCTCTTGATTCTGTTTCATCGATTAATTTGAAGAAAACACTTTTCATTTTATTGCTTATTTTTATGTTTTACTTTTTCAGGTTTTTTGACTGGTTTTCTATCTTTATGGTTTAACTGCTTTGGCAGTATTTGAGTGTGCTTGCTTGCTGCTTTTGTTTCTAGAAGTCAAAAAGAAAAAAAAAAATCCATATTGAATTGAGCCCTTCTCTGTTTTCTAATGGGAGATTTAGTGCTATAAAGCTCCTGACAGTACTGGGCTAGCTGCAGCCCACGTATTTTGATAAGCCATATTTTAATTTTTATTTAGTTATCTATGTATTTACATTTTTTTCATCCTGAGAGCTCCTCTTTGATCCACAATTTATTTTATAATGTGGTATTTAATTTCCACTAGTTTGGTTATATTTCTGTCGCCCTCTTGTTTTATATATATATATATATATATATTTTTTTTTTTTTTTTTTTTGATTCCACTATGGTTGGAGAAAGGTCTTTGCATAGTTTCAGCTTTTAAAAGTTTTATTCTCTAGTTCAGGGTCTTGCCCATGCTGACAATTGCTCCATCCGCATATGAAAAGCAATGTGTGAGCATCCACTTCTGTATTTGCCAGGCACTGGCATAGCTCACAGTCATCTATAGGATGGAACACAGGCCCCCCAATGGAGAAGCTAGAGAAAGCACCCAAGGAGCTGAAGGGGGCTGCAACCCTATAGGTGGAACAACAATATGAACTAACAAGTACCCCCCAGAGCTCGTGTCTCTAGCTGCATATGTAGCAGAAGATGGCCTAATCGGCCATCATTGGGAAGAGATGCCCCTTGGTCTTGTAAACTTTATATGCCCCCATACAGGGGAACACCAGGGCCAAGAAGTGGGAGTGAGTGGGTAGGGGAGCAGGGTAGGGGGGAGGGTATAGGGGACTTTTGGGATAGCATTTGAAATGTAAATGAAGAAACTAATACCCCCTGAGCTAGAGTCTCTAGCTGCATATGTAGCAGAAGATGGCCTAATCAGCCATCATTGGGAAGAGAGGCCCCTTGGTCTTATAAACTTTATATGACCCAGTATAGGGGAAGGCCAGGGCCAAGTAGTGGGAGTGGGTGGGTAGGGGAGCAGGGGCGGGGGTGGGGTATAGGGAACTTTCGGGATAGCACTTGAAATGTAAATAAAGAAAATAATAAATAAATAAATAAATAAAAAGTATAACACATCATGAAAAAGAAAGAAATGTAAATGAAGAAAACATCTAATAAAAAATTGAAAAAAAAAAGAAAAGAAAAGCAATGTGTTTTCCCGTGTAGGGTGTTCTAAATAGGTTGATTCAGTTGTGTTACTTGAGTATTCCACAGCTGGATAAGAATGCCTCCTTTGCTATGTAGATCCTCTGTCAGTCATTGAATGTGGGGGGTGTTTTCAGGTCAACCATAACCATGGATTTTTAAGTTTTTCCATTTCTATCAAGGACTTAAGTCCTTCACCATTCAGTGGGTACCTATTTGGTATTGGAATGAGTTTGTACTCTGATGGCCTTACGATGCTTTTCTTTGTCTCTGTTCTTTTGTTTGCTATCAAGTCTACTGTGTATGACTTTTATTTACTATTCATTGCCGCCTTCTTCTTCTTTTTTTTAAGCCACTTCAGTGGTTTATCTTTTTGAATTTGAAGTGACTTCTTGGAAAAATTATGTAGTTTAGTTATATTTTTATTTTAATCACTCTGCCAATTTTATTCCTTCTAATTGTTGTATTTACACCATTTACTACTAAACTAATTTTTGACATTTCTATTCTTTAGTTTCTGTCTGCTTCTGTTCTTACATTTCTCTTTTCTTACTTGCCTTTAAGTTACTTAAACACATTCATTGATATATTTCTTGTACTTAGGGCATGTGTGCTTATATGTGTGGACTGTGTGTGTGTGTGTGTGTGTGTGTGTGTGTGTGCATACATGGATGAGGTATATGTGTGTGTGTGGTATATGCATACATGTATTTGTGAGCTGACAAGCCTGTGCAAGTACAGAAGCTAGGAGACACAGCTTTTTCATTCTTTGTTTCTTCATTTGGTTTTGTTTTTTATTTTTTGAGACAGGGTTTCTCTGTGTACCCCTGGCTGTCCTGGGACGCGTTTTGTAGACCAGGCAGCCCCTGAACTCATAGAGATCCACCTACATCTGCATCTTGACAGTGCTGGGATTAAACTGTGCCACTAAAACCAGATCCAACAGCTCTGGCATTTATCGTTCACTTTGCCTTATTCCTTTGAGACAGTATCTCATTAAACCTGGAGCTAAGCTCTCACCTGGAAAGTCCAAACAATGCTTCTGTTTTCTCTCTTGACAGTGGAAAGGTTACAGGTGAGTAAGACCTTCTCTCTCTCTCTCTCTCTCTCTCTCTCTCTCTCTCTCTCTCTCTCTCTCTCTCTCTCTCTCCTTTTTCATCTGGGTTACTAAGAACTAGATCTTAGTATCTCATGCTTGGATAGCAAGAGCTCTTATCCGTCGATCCATGTCTCCAGTTCCTTGTTTCTTGTGCTTTTGAGTGTAGTACCACTGACTTGGTGGCTACTTTGAGTATGTCAGTATACAAAAAATAATTTATCAAAGATTAGTGGTATCAGTGTTTTTCTTCACTTAAAAACATTTATTTATTCATGTGTGTGTGTGTGTGTGTGTGTGTGTGTTCTATGTGTGTAGGTACCCATGAGGTCCAAAAAAGGATGTTGGATTGCTCTGGAGCTAGTGCTGTAGGCAGTTGTGAGCTATCCATTGCAGGTACTAGGGACCCAGCTCTGCTCTAGAAGAGCTGCAAGTGCTCCTAACAGCTGGGCCATATTGTAAGGAATGAGGGATGACCTGAGAGAACATGTATTATTGACATTCTATGGCCGTATCAAGGACCTAAATGCCGCAGCCCATGGGATTAGAAAAGACCTCCCCAGGTGAGGCTCAGGGTAATGGCAAAACCTTCTTTGGGTCTGAGAATGGATATTGATAGTGTGCACCTAAAATGTCTAACATAGCTTTCTTGCCCTGGATGTTCATGAAGACTGCTCCCCTACAGTGATGGCTCCTACTGATACTAACTAAACCTGCCTCTTTGATCAATTGTATATGACTCTGCCTCTTTGTTTTCCTGCAGTAACACTGTCTCCATGTTCTGCCATATACAATAACCCATCTCCCTTTTCTATAGTATATAGCAGACACACTGAGCTTCTAGGCAAAGCAGCTCCTCCATCTATCAGTTGCTCCATCAGAGAGCCCCGGTCCACCCAACCCCAGCTTTTCTGTGTGTCCAGTGCTTGTCTTTTCTTCATTACCTCACCACACAGTATGTCAATCAAGCCCTGGGGCGGGATGTGGTACTGTCTCTCCTATCTCATCTTTTCAGCTTCAGGTTGGCTGAACTGTAAATCAAAGTTGTATTATTTTGTGATGCTTGGTGGGATGTAAGAGGCCACTGTTCTGTCATCTTAAATGAGCCTCTAGATGAGGGAATGGGGTCTTAGGCCTGTGGGCCCAAAGCCAGTTTCCTGGGCTCAGTTCTGGTTTGGGAAGGTTGTCCTACTTGCTGGCCAACACCTCCACAAGGTGGTACCCTGATTGGAGGCGGGGGGGGGGGGATACTTGCCCTGTTTGCCAGTTGTCATTGTGGCTTTAGCTCCACCCACTCCATGGCTCTGCTTGGCAACTTTGATGTTGTACTCAGGTCTTCCATTAGTCCTTATTGTCACTGTGACTCCTTTCTGCTGTATTTTGAGGGTAGGGAGTTCCTAGGATACTTCCTTCTGTTTTACAGAGACTGTGAGAGACCCTGCTACGCCTGTTGTTACTAACCTTTCAGTCATGGGGACCCAGATCAATTTGTCTTCTTCCTACCATCTCCCAAGTTCTTCCTTGCTTTACCTATGCAGTATTTTCAGGCTTCGTTATCACCATAAAATGGAGAGATGTGTCTATACCAGCTTCCTCTCTTGTTTCAAGTTTTAAAAAGTTAATCTAGATACTTGATTATCCTTTGGCCACTATAAAACAAGAGATTTCTCACTGACCAAATACCCCTTTGCAATACTGGTCTCTTGCCTTTCCAACTCTATACTATGCTACTCTCTTGGCTTTCTAGAGATTCACAAACTCTCTATTATATAGACATCTGTTCTCTCCGGCCCTTATGCTATAGCCCTCCTCTATTGTCTGTCTCAAAGCCATCCATGGGGTAAGTTGAACAATATAGCCCTCTGCTCTTTTGGCCAGAATAAAAGCTACTCAGAGTCTTTCTTTCTTTTTTTTTTTTTTTTGTATTTTTTTTGTCCTTTGAAGACATTCCCTGTTTTAAATAGCATCTTCTATCACTGGTGTGCATTACTAATGGTGACGGGAACATTTGTGCTCCACCTTTTGACCAAAGCCTATGATCTCCTTAAAGGTTGGGATTGTATCTCTAGTACCAAGCAGAGTGCCAAACACAGAGAGGGTCTATAATAAATGTGTGTTAAGTGGTAGGCATAAAAGGCAAGCTGTTAGACTCTTTTTTCTACCATGTGAATAGGTTCAGCATGACAATAATGGGTCTGGAGGGACTCTGAAAGGTCAATTAGTTCATCTTTTGCTTCTGCCCAAGAACACATACCAGATAACTAGGTAGCTAGTTTGATTTTAAGTGCTATGAAAGAAAAGAAAATTACAGTTTCCTCTAGTAATCCATTCCAGTGTTTAACGACTCTCATTGTCAGAAAGCTTTTCTTTATATCTAGCCTAAATGCCCCCATAGCATTCTTACATCGTAATAGGGAGAAATGTGCAGCCAGGATTTGAATGGTCTTTATTTCTTTAATTACTTTTGAACAAATGAGCAAATATGTACACGCTAGTTACTTTCTTTCTGTGCATTGATCCCCAGTCTACTTTTTATCAGAAAATGTCTTCACTCACCTGCCTCCATCACTTGGCTCTGAATAACCAATGTGTCCTAGTATTGGATCCCGCTGTGGAATGCTAGTTTCATTAATGGTCTCACTTGGCACCAGGATTCTTTGGTACTGTCCTTCCACAGAGAGTCTTGGAATTAGCATGCTGTACTTTGGTTAATGGGACTACTACAGGTTAGACATTATCAAAGACTTGAGGAACTTCTTGACTATTGTTTCCTCTTTTAATATACACCACTATGTTATCATACCTCAAAAGCTCTGCACTGTTCTTGCCTCTTTCCATGTATAGCACTTTGGCAATGTTCCCAGGATCACCTGCTGTTGGGATAGGAGAGCCCCCTGGGAAAGGATTGAATCTTACAAGGCAAGGCCACCAGAGACCAGCAATGCTCCAGTTGACTAGAGTCAGGCAAGGAAGCTTAGCCAACACTACCTGAGACTGACTGAGGTTGGCAGAAGTAATTACAAAAGATTCACAAACTATTGACAAGTAATAAATGAATATTGGTTTAAAATGTTAAGTTTCAGTCTGATTTATTTTTAATAAGAATAGATACCCTACCCTCTCTAAGAGGAGCTCTGGCTTTGTGGAACTTGATCTTCACAATAGGTTTGTCTTGGAACAGAACTACAGATGTGTCTCTAGTGTCTGCCCCAACACTCTTCTTTTTTTTTTTTTTTTTCTGCTTTCCTGTGAGTAGTTGATCAGTGTCCGTTGCTCTGGCTACTCCTCTGGCAGCTCTCTTTTGACCAGGATTATATCTTCACACATTTTGGGTTTGCCAGTGTCTTTCAGTATTTTTAGGTTTGATCTTGTCTTTCAGTATTTTTAGGTTTGATCTTGTCTTCTTAAATTGGCTTTGAAGTATTGTTAGAAAGTTGCCCATTCCAACATATATATA
Source organism: Mus pahari (assembly GCF_900095145.1). Lineage (NCBI taxonomy): Eukaryota > Metazoa > Chordata > Mammalia > Rodentia > Muridae > Mus > Mus pahari. Next base: position 664,766 of record NC_034610.1, read on the forward strand.
TATATATATATATATATATATATATTATATATATATATATGATTTGTTCTGATTTATAACTATAAATTAGATAATTCAGGATAATTATTCTCCCTTGTGGGTTACATCATTTTAATGACTCTAAATTTGTAGGCTTAATATCCATATTGGTGACTAGCTCTAAATACACACACACACACACCACTGTTTTATTTAAATTGTACTCTTAACCATGTGAAAATTGCATAGATACCTGGGCTGGTTAGTTGTTTGTCAATCTAAGTTCATTTGAGAAGAAGCAACCTCAGCTGAGAAAATGCTTGTATCAGATCGGCACATCTGTGAGAGCACTGTCTTGGCTAGTGATTGATGTGTGGGGACCCGGTCCTCTGTGGGTGGTGATAATCCTGGGTGGGTGGTCCTGGGAAGTATTAAAAAGGTGTCTTGATGTGAGGCATGGCGACCAAGGTACATGCTCTCTTCATGGTCTCTGCTTCAGTTCCTGCCTCTAGTTTCTTGTCTTGCTTGAGTTCCTGCCTTGGCTTCTCTTCATGATTGATTAAACTACAAGATGGAATGAACCCTTTGTCCACAAGTAGCTTTTGGTCATTGTGTTTATCAATGCAATAGAAACCCACATAGAACAGAGACTGGATATTACTATGACATGTCTAATCATGTTGTTTTGATGAGGATTGTTGAGACGTTTGTAATTCCCATCACAAAGGGTATTAAGATAATTTGGGTTGCTCAGTGCCTAGAATAGATTGGATTGAGGCACAATACACAAACACACATGGCTTGGTGATTTAAAGTGCAGAAACCAGTTCTTATGTGCACATAATATAGTGCACATGCGCTTACATAAAGGTACATGAAGTGACATAAAAGCATTTTAAGAATTGACCTATGTACTCTGTAATTCCGTGCCTATGTTCTTCTCTACTTCAAAATTTATGTAATGAAATCATTACACTTAAAGTGATGGTATTAGGATTGGGGGTTGTGGGGGTAGAGCCCTGACAAATGATGCTAGTGCCTATAGGAAATAGACTTGAGATGGCTGTTGTTCCATCCACCATGTGAGAGAACAACAGTTGGGTCCACTTATGAGCCACAAAATAAATCCTTTGCTGCTTTGATTTTGGATTTTTCCCACCCAGAAATGGAAATGGCGAGTATTTGTTCAGTCACCTACTTTGTAGTATCCTTTTCTGGTGACTTTGAAGCACTTACTGTATTATAGAAAGGATCATCAGAAAGTCCATCTGCCACAATGAGGTCTCACAAGAAAATCATCAGAGTCATTGCTGAGAGTTATTTTGGATAGGATTGTTGAATAAATGCTTAAAACTTGGTCAGACATCCCTGGGCAAATCCTCTTCCAATAGATCATCATCAAACAGATCAATGATGAAAAGGCTTGGTCTCTGTTACAAGTCTAGCTCCTTAGGGAGACATGCTTGTGCTATTCCTTAGTATTTGTACCTATGATATTGTGTGTGTGTGTGTGTGTGTGTGTGTGTGTGTGCGCGCGCGCGCGTGCGCATGTGGAGATCAGAACACAGATTTCAATAGTTGATTCTCTCCTATCATGTTAGTCTGGGAGGATCTCTCTCCAGTCAACAGGCTTTGTGGATCAGCTCTCAGCCTGTTTGATGTGTGAATGATGCTCTGGCAGACAAAATGGGAGGCATTAGGCTACAAATGCAGCCTAAGATGAGGACTCTAGCCAGCGTGAGAAATGGCACAGGCTGAGGCGGAAGCTGGAGTTCCCAAACTGCCGAACACCCAGAAACTGCTGGGAACTAAGAGGAGTTAGAACAGGGACGGGGGCTACTGACAAGCTTGGTGTCAGGGAGAGGGGAAAACTGGCTTAGTTCAGGGGTGAGTGTCCATGTCCGAAGTGCAGAGGGGTCTTCTGTGGGAGACTTCGGCTGTGTGTATCTGTATGCCCAAGTCTTCCCTCCATAGCGGTTCTTGATGAGACAGTCCTTATTCGTCCAAACTGTTTATTGATAATGAAAAAAAAAAATGTATACATACGACTTTCTCAGTGTGAACCAACCCTCAGGCCAGCCTATCTAGATACCTCATTAGCATGGAGAACTCTGTGCTCTGTGATTAGGGGTCACCATCCTCATGTGGGGTGTTGTGGTCATGTGTTCCAGGACAGGGACCAGGTCAGGAGTAGATGAAAGGCCTACCATTCTCAGATATGAAAATTTCTGGGGGTTTCTGAATACACGGAACCTTCCCGGTTTTCATCTGGTGACACGGTTTCATTTGCCCCACAAGGCTTGGCAACAAGTGTCTTTGCTTACTGACTCATCTCACTGACATGAGAAATAATTTTTTTTTTAAAAAAATAATATTTTCTATGGATATACTTTAACAGATGCAATTAACACCCTAAAGGATTTGAAACAATAAACACTGTTTCTATCAAGCGGGTTCAGATGGTTTCGATGCTAATTCTACTGAATCCACTTGTACTCATGTTGGAGCTCAGCAGTCTTGGTAGAGCTCTGTCTTCTAGTTTCCCAGGGACTACTTGCAAACTGATATCCCCATCCTAGCTCTGGTCCTACTGGAAGAATGCTCTTGGGCTTATATACTGTCCTGACCCTTTCCTGTATTGCCCATTTTGTCTCTGCCATTATAAAGCTCCCTCGGGGTCTGGAGAGATGGCTCAGGGGTTTAGAAGGCTGGCTGCTCTTGCAGAGAGCCAGAGTTCAATTCCTAGCACCCACATCAGACAGCTCACAACAGCCTGTAATTGCAGCTCTAGATCATCTAACTTCCTCTTCTGGTCTCCATGGCACCCGTGTACCCTCTCCGATAGGTTCAGTCCACCATGATGTCCCGCTTCACAAATGGCCTAGAAACATGGCCTCAAAGTGACCTTGGACTAAACCCTCAGAAAGGATCGGCCAAAATAAATAATTGTTCCCTGAAGTTGGTTCTCTTTGACATTTTCCAGATCCAGGAAAAAAGTAATGAATGTACAGTTCAACCTGTTACAAGCAGTCTACACATCCACAGAGCCGTTACTTCAATTTTCAGGCAAGTCATAGTGGCTCCGCAATTACTGAACAAAGAATGAGTCCTTTCTTTTTGTTTGTTTTTGTTTGATTGTTTGCTTTTCTACTAAATATTTAGTTTGGTCCTTCACAACCAAAATAATTTTGTGGGGAACTATGATACTATAAGACCTATAGGTGATGCTTCACTATGTAAACAAGCACGTGAGCCCGGATTTCAGAGATCTCTGAGTTTTCTCTCTTGCAGGTGGGCGAATCTGCTGTTTCTGGATTGTGTCTCATTTACTCAGGTTCATTCATTTGCTGTGTATACAAAGGGGAAATGAGTGCCTGACTTTGCTTTTCTTCTTTCTTTCTTTCTTTCTTTCTTTCTTTCTTTCTTTCTTTCTTTCTTTCTTTCTTTCTTTCTTTCTTTCTTTCT
>NC_034610.1:668294-669758 GCF_900095145.1 Mus pahari
TTTTTTTTTTTTTTTTGGATGCAACTCATACCAGGACATTCCAGGAGAAGTCTGTGAGAAAAAAGCTCAACATTAAATACATTTTATTCAAGTCCGGAATTTTCAGCAAGCCAGAGAACTTTTTATTTGATATTTCCACCTGACTAGGCTCCTCCACACAATCAGCTCCTTTCTTTGGTTCCCTGTTGTTAACCACACAGCTTCCTAGGTTGAATGTGCCCCAGGGAGAGACCACAGTGGCCCAGCTGTGATTTGGGGGAGATTACAGTGGCCCAGCATGGAGCTTGGCACTTGTGGGGAAAGGTGCACCAAGCTGTGGGGCTCCTGGAGCTTGCTCTGCCCAGCCTTCCTGGGGGCTCCATCACTCCAGCCCTCTTCAAGGCTGAATGGACAAATCTGTCCACACAAACTTCCAAAAGAGCTTTTGTCTTTCTGAGGGGTCTCAGTGGCTCTCCTTATGCCAGGAATTCAGAGCATGGACTCTCCACAGTGCCACGTTATTTGTTTTTCTTTTTTCTTTTTCTTTTTTCTTTTTTCTTTTCTTTTCTTTTCTTTTTTTTTTGTTCTATAAACACATAAAGTGTTGAAAAGAAAATTACCCTGCAACCCTAGAACTGAAGTGGTGAAGCCTCGTGGCTAGAAGCCTACACTAAGCCTGGACACCAATGGTGCAGGCTTGTGAGAGGAAGTGAGGAGGAATTATAGCACACTAATAAAATGGTGATTCTGTCCCATAATGAAATCACCGTCATATCAATAAACTAACCATAAGCTAAAGAGGACTCAAGGGCATCCTACAACCACTGTTACATAAACCGTGCGGAGGTGGCTTCTTTCTCAGCGTGAAGGATGAGTCCTTTGCCTTCAGTGTGAACTACAGTGTTCTGCTGACAGTGTGGGCCAGAGCAGCAGCATCCACGCCTCGTGAGATGTGGGTTCTGTAGGTACATGCATGATTCCAAGTGCGTGAAACACAGGCCTGCTGAACAAAGTCTGGGTGCAACCTAGGCTTGCTGAGCAAAACCTGATTCTGACTGGACTCTGATGTAACACCTTGCACTTTATCATCTGAGATATTGAATCCATTTGTCTAAATTTCACTCATTGATCTTTCAGTCTAGTAACTTTCTCTTCTTGTTTTATTCTCTTTTTAAAAGAATAGCTTAAAAATAATCTATAACCCCAATACATATACGGCTGTGCCAAGGACTTGGTGACTGTGCTTCTTGGCTTTCCATCAAGAAGACTGTTTTAAATGATCTGAATGCAAGTGAGTATGAAGCCATTTCGTAGTTCTTTACTGATCTATTTTACAGTCTAGTTATAAAGAAATGTGTTATGTCTGTCTCCTCTGTTCATCTGTATGTACATACACACACACTCACATAAACACAGACACACAGACACAGACATACACACACAGACACAGACACACACACACACACACACAGACACACACACACA
>NC_034610.1:670513-673179 GCF_900095145.1 Mus pahari
ACACACACACACACACACACACACACACACACACACACACACAAAGACCTATAATCCTTCTGGCATTAAGACACTGCCCAGCCATAGTTCAGGCCTTTGCCTATAACTCAAGTGCATCTCCCCACATAGCTAGACTCATAACAAAAACCTGAGTCTTTTTGCTTTTGATCTACTTGGTAATGGCTCTACTTAATATTAATAATAATTAAAGAAGAAGAGATCAATTTGAGGAAGAGTTGGGGGGGTCATAGAAGTTGGAAGGGGAGTGCAGAAATGGTATAGAGTACACCTGTGAAATTCTTTTTTTTTTTAAATGAAATTATTTTATTTATTTACATTCCAAGTGTTGTCCCCATTCCTGGTCCTCCCTCTCCAAGTTCTTCCCCCTTCCCCATCCTCTTTGCTTCTGAGAGGGTGATACTCATGGACCCACCCCACCACACTCCTGCCAGCATCCCCCTTCCCTGAGGGGGGGCAAGTTTCTACAGGATTAAGCATGTCCTTTCCCACTGAGGCCAGACAAGGCAGTTCTCTGCCACAAATGTGTTGGGATGCACAGACCAACTCACGTATGCTCTTTGGTTGGAGGCTTCGTCTCTGACACAATGATGTAAATACAGTGTTCATGTGAAATTCTTAAAAAATTAAAACTTTTTTAAAAAAATCTAAAAGGATTTATCAATGGGATGTACAATTAAAATTTAAGCACTTCATTAATATAACTGTCAGATGTGATTCTGATAGCTACTAAAATGCACATATAATACATTTAAAAGATGCAAACTTTGTCATGTACCACATATCAGTCCCAAACAGCACAAATGTTGCATGATTCTACACATGAATGATCTAAAGTAGTTAAAGACAAAGAAAGGCAAAGCTGAAGGATATTGCCAAAGATGGAGCACGCCCAGAGGAAGTCTTGTTTCAGGGATCTAGTTTCATTTGGCAAGATAAAAATATTTGAAGACTCTGTGGCACAATGATGTAAATATACTGAATATGGCTAAACTTCACACTGAAAATGTTCAGATGGTAATTTTTAATCTTATATATTTTTGCTACAATAAAAAAAATCATCATTGCTATGACTTGAAAACCTAAAAGAAGAATTCACCACAGTCTCTCATCTTGTTCTAAGGAAAGCTCTTGGATAAAGTATAATTATTGGGAGTTTCAAGGGGTATCCAATGCTTCACTTGCAATGTATGTTTTAAACAATGTTCATTCCAGTGTCTAAACTCATTCCTTATGGCATATTAGGAATTTATTTGGTGGAATTTTAGTGTACAAAATGAAAAGCAAAACATTTGCAGTTTGAAAAGAAGTTATCGCTGTAGACCTTGTAGATATATGAATATTTCTTCATAATCTCTAGCTTTCATACTTCCTTATGTACAGTGGCTCTGCAAGACTATGCTCTGACCACCACTCTGTCTTCTTTCTGTGAAAGGAACTGAGGTACAAAAATAGAAGAATTTGCTTTTGTTTTCCTGGACCAGGGGCTTTCTCATGACGTCTTCTGCCTCATTCTGTGCGCTTGTGTCCTATAAAGACACATTTGGAGGTTAGGTCTTAGAGTTCCCAGGACCTGTTCCTGTGGTCACATTTTGTCTCCTTTCTGAAATTCAGGACCATGCAAAGTTAAGGAGACAATAGCTACCCAGAACATGTGTAACACTGTGCAGGTGAATCTGGTAACATGAGGACAGACTCTACATGCCTGATGTTTGCGGGATGTGGCCCTTATTCTAAGAACACACCATATACAGCTAAGTATGAAGGTTCACGTTTTAATTTTAAGTTTCTAGTCACCTCCATTTCTCTATCAGAACACCACAGAGAGAGACCAACAGAAGAATATCACATATGTACATCTCTGCCCTTAGTTGATGTCTGTGATAGTTTGAAAGAGAACAGCTCCATAGGCTCATTGGTTTGAATACTTGGTCCCCTGTCCATGAAACTGTTTGAGAAGGATTGAGAGGCATGACCTTGTTGAAGGGTGTGTGTGCCACGGGGAAGGGAGGTTGGGCTTTGAGCTTTCAAAAGGCTCTTGTTATTCTCAATTTGTATCTCTCTGTTTCCTGTTTGTGGAACAAGATGTAAGCTCTGAGCTACTCCTTCTGAAGTGCCTCTGCTCTGCCACCATGGACTCTAACCTTCTGAGACAGGAAGTCTAATTTAGTGCTTTCTTTTATACCATCCTTTGTATATGGTATTTTGCATAGCAATAGAAAAATAATGATGCAAAGTTTTTATGGCTCAGTGGTGTTTTATAGAACTTTTCATGGTGATGCAGGTGTTTAATATCTGCTTCATGGCATTGTGGAAGCCCCAGCCTGGTGTGACTACAGAGAACATGGAAGGTGGTCCATATGACTGAATGAAGGGCTGTATTTTAAATTTTATTTGGTTTTAATCAGTGAGAGATGGCACATGTAGATGCTGGTGGCTGTTCTGGACAGGATGTTACAAGAGAGGAAAGAGATGTACATTTGACAAATGGGATGATCAGCTTTCAAAACACAGATGTGAAAAACAGGCAGGCCATTTTCTTTTATTTGCAGTCTTTTCAGAGTTTCAGGTTAATCATAGTTAATCATATGAAGAAACATCTCAGGAGAGGCAAAAAAATCTTTTTCTAACACACACACACACACACA
>NC_034610.1:673842-695093 GCF_900095145.1 Mus pahari
CTCCCTCCCCCTCCCTCTCCCTCTCTCCCTCCCTCTCTCTGTAGTGCATATGGGTGTCTCATGCATATGCACATGTGTGTAGGGCATGCACACATGCAGACACCAAAGGAGGATGGTGGTTACTCTGCTCATTCATTCCTTCTTTTATTCCCTCAAGACTTTGAAACAGGGTCTCACTGAACTTGGAGCTAGGTTAGCAGCCAGCAAGCTCCAGAATCCCTTTGTGTCAGATCTCCTCAGTACCAGAGGTAAAGCCTGACTACTTCTATGAGCAGCTTTAAACATGGGTGCTGGAGAGTTGAACTTGAGTCGTCATGCTTATGGAGCACTCTTATCCACTGAGCCATATCCCAAGCTCTATATTTTCAACTTCTGAAATGCGTTTGACTGCCACCATGTTTCTATTTAAACACGTGCCAATACAGGTACATGCAGACTCACCCCACCTCTATTACTCCTGAAGTGATTAATTTTCCTACCTCTTTCCCATTTTCCTCTCATGAAAAGAATTGTAGGGCCCTCTAGGGCAGGAGCTCTGCCTGGTGCTCATCAAATATTAATTGTAATTTATACTTATTAATTGATTTGTCTTCCGGACCTCCTTCTGCCAATGTGCTCACAGATACTCTCCTGGTTCAGCTTTCATAATATGAAAATTGTTTCCATCTAGACAATGCTTATTGATAAAATAAAAAGGGAATAACATTTATTTTGCCCATATGATGGGGATGATATATATATATATATATATATATATATATATGTGTATCATATATAGTTATAATGGAAGAAGAAGAAAAAATGATTAAGTTCACATTCATATTTATATTATACTAGCTGGCTTTATGATGGTGCTAACTGATAGTATTATATGTGTTTTTCTAAACATAAAATCGATAAATAAATTTTATTTTTAACTGATGAATCTAGCACAAATCATTGTGTTAGGGCATTTGGTAATCCCTAATCTAAAGAGAAAGAACATAGGGAAAGTTTAATTTCTGGCCAACACCAACTTCATAATTCTGCAAGTTTAGTCCAGTAAGTAATGGGCATTCAGCTGGCATATGTAACGATCCAGGGTTGCAGTGAGAAAAGGGGGGCATCAGGAACATGAGCACAGAGGAATATTTCTCTCCAGAAAATAACAACACTGACAGGTGCCATAAAGTGGAACAGGAGGGCGTACATAGACTGGGCTATAGAAAGAACTCTCAGGGTTTGGAACATTTGGAATGTCCACAAAATGCAATCTGTTCTGTAAGAGACAAAAATACCCAGTCTGAGGCATCAAGGCCAGTAGAAATCAGTCATCCAAAGGTGCTGAAGCTGCCACAAGAAGCCTGGCTATGGGGTGGACTGATGAAACCAGGAGGGGAAAGGACTTGCCTGGATCAGTGACTTCGAAAGAGGAGAGAGGCTTACCTTCCAGAGTGATGGGTGGGAACAGAATACACTGGTATATAAGGTGATAATTAAGAAATAAGAGACAAATCAGGTATAAATCCTAGGCCTACATCAACCACAATGCCAAGGTATCAAAGCTGGCAACAATGAAGATTAACATGCAAAAGCCAAGAGCAGCTCAAATGAGAGGTGACCTTTCTTCTCATGTCCACCTTTCATTCTCAAGAGTAAATGTATGGACCAAATGTAGGCCAATGAAGTAACACAGGCAGGGTTTGAAGGGATGTGTAATAGAAACTCTAGAGGAGTGTCATTCATCTTCGTCAGCATTCATGAAAGAAGACTTAAGGATAGTGTGGATAAACTTATTCTTCTTTTGTTTGAATGTAAGTAAAAATGAAAAGAAAACAAAACAATGAGGACAATTCATCTTTATCATGTACATTTAAAAGATAAACCAAATAAAATGAGTACTTCCATTTCTGACAGTACAGCAGACTAGATTATTTCAAACCTGTCTGTATCTAACATCTATAAATATAAGATGAAGGATAATAAAAATTATTTGACATGTAGAGAGCTAAACTAGAAAAGAAAGCATGACTTAAAGACCAAGAAGGAAAATAAAATAAAATCCTTGTTGTGTGAATGTTGTCATTATACAACCAAGGAGTGTTTGTCACAGAATGTTCCAAGTATAGATAAGAGACATCAGAACTTAGCCAGGAATAGAGAAAAAGGTACAGTTTCAGGTCTACAAAGCCAAGGCTCCTGATGGGGCTTTGTGTTCAATGAAGGGGATTCTGAGGGATTTTGTTCACCAGGACAGCTACAACTAGGTAATTTTAAGTGGAGGCATATCCTCACATTTGTTTGGAGACTGAATTTATATTTTCTTGACTAGCAACTCCAGGATGGGAAATTAATATAAAATAGTCCAAGGTTGCTGATATCCTAAGTCTCCAAACAGGAAAATATATAACTAACACTTATTAACCCACACCCTCAGAGAATTTGTTGCTAATGGCCCATTTTTCAAATAATGAAGTCACAATATAATATTTAAAACCTCAAAATCGAACAGCCCATCATACTTTAAAGGTAGCATACAAGCAAGCATTTACATGTTAAAAACTTTGGATGAAACCATGACAATATGAATAAAATATAAAAAGTGTATGTTCAGTTTATATTGAGATGTTACATGGTAAGGAGATAAAGCTTCATAAAATTAAAAAAGTATATACTTTGAAAAATCTAGTTAGAAATTTAAGATGCTGAGCACAGATGTTAGAAATTATAAAATTTATCTGAGGAACTATTCAAAATTCAGAACATAAAATTACTGAAAATATACTAGAGTTAAGAGACATAGAAAACAGAGCATGGTTCAATATCATAAATAGAATCAGAAAGTGAAGATGGTCAGAGCAGGGAAGGTATACAGTTCAATGGTGCCTGACAAGAGATTTTTCCTATAATCAATGAAAAACAGGAAGGACCTTTGGAATCAGGCCTCATGATGAACTCAGAAAGATAAAGAAAATTTCATTTTTAGAAACAAGTAGTGTGAAAGAAGAACATCTCCAAATCAAACTAAATTAATTTACGAATTAGTAACAACAAGGTTGTCATCATATTTTTCAGGTGCAGCAACAACAAAGCACAAATATATAGTATTTCAAAAAGCACTGAGAAACAATCTTCCATTAGTGTTTTTAATACCCAACCAAACTATGGTTTACATGAAGATTTTCAGACAAGAAAAGCATTGGAAGGATTTGTCATTGATTTAAAGAGGTATCAAAGCGAGAAGTATTAGAGGATCTGCAAACTCAGAAAGGTCTTTATAAGTCAGCAAAGTATTTGGGAAGTCTAAATATGGGAGTGGTGGTGGTGGCGGCAGCTGTGGCAGCAGTGGCAGCTGTAGCAGCCAGGGGTGGCGGAGGTGGTGTTGGTAAAGTAACAATTACAGTGAATTTGTTGGGTTGGAAACATGAGATTGAACCGAAATGCAGAACTATGCTAATGTAAGAGCAGTAAAACAGAATTAAGGCCAAAACTTCCTCTAGGGTCTTTCATTGTCCGGAAGAGGAATATGAGAAGCTTTTTAATCTTATACTTTATTATGCTTATGTATTTAACACCATTGTTATGCATGTTAAAATTTGTGGCTGGGGGTGTTCTAATGGTGTCTTTGTTGCTGAGATAAAACATTCCACCCCAAAGCAACTTATGGGAAAGAAAGGGCTTATTTCAGATTACAGGTTACAGTCAATCACCAAGGAAAATCAGAGCATAAATTTAAGCAGAGACTTAAGTAGAAATAATACAGAAAGACTGCTTGTTGTCTTGCTCTCTGGCTCACAATCAGCTAGCCTTCTTAAACAGCCCAGGACCACCTTCCTGGGGAATGGTGCTGCACTTAGTGGACTGGATCCTTCTACATCAACTAATGATCAAAATAGTCCTCAGATGCCAATCTGATACAGACAATTCCTTAATTGTCACTTTGCTGTCAGAACACTCTAGGCTTTAGGTAACTAACTAGGACAGGGGAAGAACAATAAGAGAGAAGAGCTAGAGTGTGTTTACATGTTTGCATAAAATAACTCCCCCCCCTAAAGAATTAAGGAATATTTCTATAACAAAAAATGATACCATAGAAAAATGATCGGATCAACATGGCACATTTTGTTTATAGAGATGTATTTCATTTTAAATTGTGTTTTATTTTTTAGCTTCAGTTGGTTCCGTCACACAGAAAACACTTTTCTATATACAAAGCTAACAATATTGAACAGAGTAACAAATACCTTACATCTCTCAATACTTGTTAGATATTGAAAGATTATTTAGTTGTTATAAAAAGTATCATTGATAGGCTATTGAAAAATACCATTGATAGGCTACTGAAAAATACCATTGATAGGCTATTGAGAAATACCATTGATAGGCTATTGAAACGATTCAGTGGGTAATGGCACTTACCAAGAAGCTTGAGGTCCTGAGTTGTCTCTCTATACACAGTGCAAGGAGAACCAAGTCCTACAACTGGTCATATACCTAATCCCCACCTATTCACACACATACACACAAATAAATGCATAGAATACACATTAGAAAAAAATCTTGAATGTAGAATCCAGTTGTACTAACCAGATTCCTTCCCTAATTGTTGTGTGGCTCCAGTCTGTTTGTTGACTCAGTTACACTGGGCTGAAGCAAGGCAGAACATTCTGGCTCTGGAGGTGTGTCTGAGGAGCCTTACTTCGTGGTGGACAGGAAGCAAGAGGAAAAAAGGGGTGTGGAACACTTAGAACCTTTAGAGCCATGACCCTTGGGACCGCCTTCCTCTAGTTAGGCCCTACATTTTAAAATACTCATCAACTCTTTAAACAGTTTAACACAGAGTACATATGGGGTCACATGTTGATCATGTAAATCTATGGGAAACAATTTCTATTAAAACCAGACACCACTGCATCAAATTTCTATGATATCTTGTTCATTATTTTCTCAAGTTCCTCTCAGTTTAGAAGTAGTTGCCCCTTACTCCGTGGCACTGACTTCTTGAAAAACACTTTGGAGATTTCTTTATTGCAGCCTCCTGGGTATGAATGAGCTTTTTCTTTTTCTTCTTTTGTTTTTTGTTTTTTGTTTTGTTTTGAACCTGTACTTTTACTATGAGATAAAGATTTGATGATTTCAAGATAACCCCCTTTTTAAAAGCAAGTCCATATATCTTTGCTGATATCATACATTTTATTTTTATCATATCAGATAAAACCTTAAGCTTATTCCAGTACGTAATGGGTTTGGGCTACCCAGTGATAACTTTATAACAATGAAGGGTGTCATGAGTTTTTCCTTGAGGCTCAGTAGTGTTCTTTGTATCTATAATCTTTTTCACTAGTCATTTACTCTGTCATTCATGTCTCAAATGGCGTTCTACTGAAGACACTAGCATGCTTTATCAACTGAGACTATTGGATTACATTAAAGTTCTTCCTGGAAAGGCAAAATAAATGTTTCAAATATTTCCTTTACTTAATACAATTCCAAAGCAAGACTTCAAAGACATTAAAACTTTTAAAAATAATTTAAAGATTTTTTTTTTTGTCCCTAGAAACACATAGGTTTTCATAGATGCCAAGTTGCCAAGTGGTCCAGTTGACTGCAATACTGCAATTGTTATTCTTTTCAAGGTCCAAATTACAGGAATCTGGCTATTAAAGAGCTCTTCTATCTTCTTAGGTTCTTTCAACAGACCCAATTAGTCTTAAGAACATTCTAGAAACACATGATACTCCTCCCCACACTCTATCTCCTTTACACAGACCTCACTCAACCATTTCCCTCAAGGACTCCTTGTTCCTTTCCATCTTGAATTATACTGAGATCCGAATCTGAAACAGGGGGAGGCTCTCTAACTGTGACATCTGCCCTGGGCCTTTTGCATGCTCAAAGAAACCATTGCCAAACTAGCCTTGTGTTTATTTTCTCTCCTTCTCGTCTCTTGATTTTCCTTTTTATTGGGCTACTTCTCACCACCAAATAAAGCTTATGTTCTGTAACTACCTCTGTCACTTTCTGTGTTAGCAGTTACAGCAGATGTAAGAGACAAACTGACCACTTCGAACACAGAGGTTCTTTATCTAAATTACCTATGTGTTGTTTACAAAAACAAAACAAAACAAACAAACAAAAACAAACAAACTTTCTAGAACATAATTCCAAGGCCTGTAAAGACAACCCAAGCACACAAAGGAGAAATCTACCAAAAAGGAACATAGAGAAGTTCTGTCAGAATCAGAACAAACTACACTGCAAGACAAGGGCATTTGAGCATGACTGTTACCTCATGCTATGAGAAGCCATTTATTGAGGAAGACAGCAGTTTTGCATGTTTACATAGCTATGCCCAAATTTTATGAAGTAAACTTAACATAACCTTAAGGGAATATTTGCAAATTTGCATATTGAATTATTTTAGCATATACCTAAGTTGTTTTAATATGTAAGACATAAACAAAATAATACCATAGAGTTGGAACAAAACTGTGTGTAACCTTTTAAAGTAATTCTATCTGGATACATGGCAGACTGCAGAGTATGGAACAGATCCAAAGTGCCACTACATTGAAACCTCAAATATGAGAGAACCAGGAACATGTGGATTTTGTTGTCTGACTAGCAATGCCAGAAATCATGCAATACAACATGACCTCCTGAATGACCCATACAACAGAAAAATGATGATACTGTTAAATATCAAAAACTTGGAAAACCCAAAGACAAGCTTTTTTTAGAAGGAAATGACTGACATCCAAGTATTTACAAAAGAGGAAACCTTAAAGAACTCATTAAGCAATCCAAGAGACTAGAAAAGGGAACGGCACATGATCTGTAAAGACCGCAGAAGGAAGAAAATAAATGGGTTACATTTAAAAGAATGAAATGGGATACACAGACACACACACACACACACACATATCAAATAGTATAAAAAATAAACCTCAATTGAACTCCGATGGTAGAGGTAAAAACTATTGATTTTTATATGACTAACCAGATGAAAAAAAAAAATCAGGCCAGAATGATTAAGGGAGAATAAAGACAAAAATCATGAATAGATCAAGAAACTGAGCCTTAGGAATGTTAAAGCAGCTCTCTGAATGGCTACAGTTGTTGGGCAACAGAATATAATCCATGGTCATACTCTGGCTGCACTTTCCACAGAAGAGTAGCCCCCAAATAGTGTGTGTTGAAATCTATATGGACAAGGCAAGCATCATTGTCAGTTGCAGCACATCAATGGCTCATTTTGGAGCAAATTAATTTGCTGCATCTTCTCCCACCCTCCTCCACCAATGGCTACAGGAACGGTGACTGGAGTTTTCTGAGGGCATAAGTGATGGATTTCAGGGAGACTTAAGACAGATGTAAAGATCGATGAAGAGAAATAAGGTCCAAGTCTAGTAGAATCAAGCTGTGCACGCTATTCGTAAAAATGATTTTGAGGATCTTTGACTCCAAATGGAATGTTTGTAGAGACTTAAAGAGATTATAGAGGCTAATCATGCTTTTATGATGCTGGCTCTACAGTATTACTTCTTTTTTTTAAAAGCAATATAGTATTTGTTCTATTTAAAAAATATCTATAGGGTTTCTCTTTTTCTTTTAAAAGTAATATTAAATATTATTTATCTATTTACTAATATATCATTACTATGATTATTGTATGTATGTGGGGGGTTCACATGTCACAGACTGAGCACATGTGAAAGTTAAAGGACAACTTTTAAGAGCTACATCTCTCCATCCACATAAGATCTGGGGAATGAACTCTTGTTCATTATGGGTTTTGTGGCAAGCGCTATTAGCTACTGCACCATCTCACCGGCTACACATTTTCACAGTCAACTGCATTTACAACAAACAGATATTTTAAATAATGTTATAATCCATAAACTGACATGCATGTCACTGGGAATGGGAATTTGAGGACTGTGTCTCTGCTGAACTCAAAGGAGCCAGATCTCTGTCACTGGATGCACCTTCAAGAAATAGTGTTGCAGAATATTCCCTGGAGATAATTTTTTCCTCTAATTGTTTGAAGCATTGCCAAGTTCCCAGTGAACTAACACAAAGGAGAAATCCTGAGTAACACACAGGGTACATATTTATACTGTTTCCATTTATACACCATGCTAGACTGACATATTAACACTCTCTGCTTCCCTTTGATGTTTATTGCTGTGAATAAATGTGATATTAAATGAATATTGATTTGGATATGGGTTTTACTGTCCATTGTGAATTTTCTATTGGAAAAGCAAATGGTCTTTGATTGTTCTTGGAGGAAGTTGATCTCTACCCATGCTTGACTAAGACAAACCTGGTTATATGGCCTTTGCCAAGTCGTCCTGCAAAGAGACCCTTCTCTGGAAAATTCCTTGATTTATTTCTTAGTAGGCTCAAGAGATAGCTGGCATGGAGTATGCTGATCACACACAGAAAAGAAATCAAGAAGACTCCGATATTAGACACATTGCTTCTCTCTGTGATCTGGCATTAGCTGTCAAGCGATCAGCTCCTCATGTTACAGGAGGAACAGAATTAAAAAAAAAAAAAATTCCAAATCAAAAGTTACTGTTGCATTCAACTCTCTAACAAGATGTCTGTGGAAGTGGAATTCTACCATGGGAGGACCATGAGTGAAGGCCAACAATTAAAATCCTCACCGACTTTCCTTCAGTTAAGTAAAATTTGCATCTTGTGCAAATTAATTGGGATTTTATAACAGATGGAGCCGGATCTAGGGTCAGCAGAAGAGAGTTTTCAGTTGATTGATGAGTCCGTGAAAATTCCCTCCTTCCTTGATGTAATAAAAGAACTTCACAGAGATAATTTGAGGACGTCAGTGGAGCCTGGCTCGTAACAACAGGCACAGGCACTGGAAGAGAAATATATTAGGGTCATTTCAGAATGTGCTCTGAATCAGCACACCTGACACTTCTCTCATTGGAAGATGTTTTTCTTCCTCTCAGCTGTGCTGGCTAAGTGACAACTCAGTGGCGGGAGATTCTCTCTCAGTGCCCCAGTAAGCAAGTCTGCGCCACTGTGTGATTTAAGGCTATTTCCTTTAGCTCTGGAAATCAGAATCTCAGAGTGGCATGTGCGAACAGACTGCACCCCGCCAACCAACCACCACATTAGGCGGTGTAAAGAGCTCCTCTTTGTCAGGTGGATGAGTTAAATTTGTATACAGCTTTGCTTAAAAACAGCCCAGGCACTCCAGACCTTCCTTCCGTTTTCTTTTGTAAGATTCAGAAGCAAACATCTTTACATGCTTCCCCAAGATTGAAAAGATTGGAAGCAGAGAGAATTGCAGATACCTACGGGGATACTTCCCCCTCCCCCCCGAACATTTTTCAGACATCCCTACTCCGTTTGCTGTCCTTTAGTGACCTGTATTGTGCACTGCTGCTCACAGCGGTGGTTGAATATACATTTGTCATTGAAGGGACTAAAAATCCCCAAAGTGTTACTGGCCTGGGTGTAATAAAACAGACAGCTGAACTCGAACTGATTGAAATGCAGTCTAGCCTACAGCTTCGGGCACAGTTAAAGATGCAGGCATGGCAGTGCTTATAAATTGACTTAGCTTTTAACACTGGCTCCATGGACTACCTGACACCTGTGCATGCGCGTGGCTTGCTGAACTTGATGAGAGACTGAACAGGATATCCACGAGGAAGCGTTTAACAGCCAAATACTTTCCATGTTGCCAATATAATCTATGCCTGTATATACAAACTGAATATGTATGCATGTGCTTCTCTACTCATGCATACACACAAAGATATATGCACACAGAGCCATCACAGCTCTGGGGAATGGAGGCTCAGGAGCAAGGCAGAATAACACTAATAGCTTTTTTTGTGAGTGTGTTTGTGTGGGTGTACAAGGATCTGTACATATGTAGAGGCCACGAGTGGATGCCAGGCGCCTTTCACAGTCTTTTTCAATCTTAGGTTTTGAGGCAGGGTCTGAACCTTTAGCTTGCCTGTTTGTCTAGACTGGATGGCTGGTGAGTCCCAGGGATTAATTTCTGCTTCCCTATTATAGGCATTCAGGCAGATGCTACTATATCTATGTCCTCCTCCTCCTCCTTCTCCTTTTCCTCCTCCTTCTCCTTCCCTTCTTCTCCTTCTCTTCTTCCTCTTCCATCATCATTATCACCACCATCATAATCACCAGTAATATTATTTTTATTATTATCATTATTATCATTATTCTATGTAGTTTCTGAGGCTCAAACTTGGGTCCTCAAGCTCCCAGAGTAAGCACTTTACTAACTGGGTCATCTTCCCCAAGCTGACAAATATCTTGGGGAAAAAAAGAAAAGACTGGATTAACTCATTTTCATCGAGGTCCCACACATGCAAATCGTAGGTCATATGGGACAAGGGTGAAAGGCATGAGATTGGAAATTAAGCTTTCTCAAGAGCACTGGAACTCTTCATCACCATCCGCAAAAGTGCATCGGATGGCAACAATATTCTCTCCCAATGACACCTCAAAGCAGAGCATCACCTTGAAAAAAATAAACCAGGGATTTGGTGTCTTTTCAAAAGATTTCTCCAGTCCACAATCTAAAGGACCTAAAGGTATTTCTAGTCTCATTATAGATGTGGTCACGGAATAATGTGCTAACGAAGAATTTGATTTCAGGAAGGTAGGTCTTCACGGTTTCACAGGTCTGGCTCTAGCATCCTGAGGTCAATTCTTCCTCATGTCCTCTGCATTTACATTAACATAGAATAGGTATTCGTGATGAAATAAGGATGGTATACACATTTGGAGACTCAGGCAAGATTCTGCTGTGTCTTGCCCTGGCTTGGAATAAGGAGGAAAGGTCAACGGAAATCAGATAGATCAGAAAGTAAATTAACTTATAAGAGCCTGGCGTGCTCAGCTGGTCTCTTTAATAGGCTTTTCATGGTACTTTATTGGCCATCTAGCAAGTTGCCTTGTCCCTGTCCATAAGAATCATAGAGGATGGGGACCATGACTGAAGTCCGAAGGTATTCATGGGACCAACTGTGGGAAGGAGACAGTCTCCCCCTTATAAGATGAAGTGTATATGCCAGTAAGGTCTGGCTTGTTCAAAGAATGTATTTTTCAAACCTAAAATACAATTTCTTACATATTGCATAAAGCCAACTGCACAGAATTAGAAAGCCGCAAACCCTTCATAATCCTGAACATGTCTTCTGATCTGAGAATGTTTTCTAGCAAGAAGATGCTTGCCCTTTTTGCTGTTTGTTTCCTTGAGACAGGAGCTAGGGTTGCCATAATTCTCTACCTAGCCAAGAATGGCCTTGAACACCTGGCCCTCTTTCCTCCACATCCCAGATGTGATCTCAGACATGTGTCATTGCTCCCTGTGGCACTTTTATACTCCTTACTTTTGTTTGAATTAGAAGAAGAAGGGAGGGGATCTTTCTTTTCTTTTCCTTTTCAGCATTAAGCATTGTTTACTTACATAGTTACCTTTCTAATTAGGCATTAGCACGGTTTACATGCAAATAAAGCCATCCCAGTTTGCGTGTTTGCGTGTGAATCCACTTGCACTTGTCCCTGTAAGTGATTGCAGCTAATTTTGGTAAATAATTTATATTGCGCTTGAAGGCAGAAAATGAATTTACAAATGAGAAAAAATTAAAACAATTGTTTCACACCCTCTGACATTCCTTCACATCTTGAATTTGAAGGTTTTTATCTCCCTGGTTGGTCTTAATTATCTTTGTACTGTTATAATTCTTTTAGAAAGGTTTGCCATTCATGTTTATCATCATGGTGATGGCACTGAAAATGCTTTGACCAATATTCTTTCATTAATGATTTCATTGTCTTTGGAGATACTGACAAGTTACCTACTTTTCTCAATCACCCCATGTGGAATGCAACCTTTTTAGTATACTCATGAAAACCTTTCTTACATAGAAATCCAAACATAGCCATCATTTATGACAGCTGATTGATTAGCTCATTCACGTTATACAGACCAACTCACACCTCCAAGGAAATAAGAGATCATTTAATCTGAGCCAAATATGAGTGACCATAGCTATAGACCATGGATTCACTTTGGCCTGGATATCATGCTCCAATGTGGAGACAGTCACATGAGTTGTTCGTCACAACCTATGAGCATGTCATAAATTAAGGCATATTAAAGTTATTTTATTTTCTATTGGATATTTTGTGTACTTACATTTCAAATGTTATCCCCTTTCCTGGTTTCTCCTCTGGAACCTCCCTATCCCCTCCCCCTGCTTCTATGAGGGTGCTCCCCCTCCCACACACCCACTCCCACCTCACCACCCCAGCAATCCCCTACACTGGGGAATCAAGCCTTCACAGGACCAAGGACCCTTCCTCCTGTTGATGCAATTTTAAAAATGCATTGATAGGAACATGAGGTTACAATAGAGCAGACAAAATTTTGTTTTTATTGGATAGGATGTTAGGTCAGATAAAGAGATGGACAGTGAATTTTAAGTGAGGACACTGAAGGTAGCTCAAGATAATTTGGCTGTGGCTTAACAACCTTGTAGTTCAGTCTTGAAGAGCCTTCAATGCGGGTGCTCCTTGGGGGGGGGGGATGGAGTGGCTTATATTCAATCATTTTTCATCAAAGATTTAAAAGGTGTCTATCATGTATGAAGAACAAACAAAGTTTGAAAATATACTCAAGGGTAGAGGATCAAGTTTTGTAGATTTTAAACTGTGGAAAGGAAGCTATGTATCTAACACACAAAGGGCAAACTGTGAAAGCTGAGAGAGGGTCAGTGTAGAAGCTTCTGCTATGTACATGGTATGTACACGGTATGTACACAGTATGTACACAGTATGTATGTACATGGTATGTACACGGTATGTACACTGTATGTACACTGTATGTATGCGGTATGTACACGGTATGTACATGGTATGTACACAGTATGTACACAGTTAGGTGTAAGGGCTGTGAGTTAGCCTGGAACCCATTTGGCAGGATTTGACTCCTCCTCCTATGTGTCCCTTCCTAGTGGTCTAGCACAATTCCTCCCTATAAACCATGCACAGAAAATATAAGATTGCTTGGGGAATCCTTCTCCACAGGGAAGACGGGATGCTATTTGAAAAGCACAGAGAAGTTTTTAAAAATTCGAAACACTGGCATAGAATGTGTGTCTTTAAAAAGCATATATTGAATCAGCTCTGCAAGAGAATTGGGGTAAACCAGGACATTGTCATGGATGTGATGTGTTAATTGACATCTGAAGGACAGGGAGGGATTTGTCATTGTAGCTAAGGAGGTTGATCAGATGGGCAGCTTCAGGGGTGCCATGCTTCGCAGGGTGCTGAAACATCACTAGAAAATTAAAAGATGGCCAAGTGATGCTTGTTAGAACTCCTCCCATGGAGAGCGCTGATTGTACTTTCTAGGAATACCATGAAAAGTAGATTCGGGTAGAGGAAGAGGACTCCCAAAGGGCTGTGCTCCTGGAAAAACAGATGGCCCCTAAGTGGCTTCCTGGGAGGAAGCCTTAACTCACATGGTTATTTGGTGAGCACATACCCAAGAACCTTGCAATCTTTTATCTAGCTTAATATTAATCTGAGGAGTGTTAATTGCTACATTGCCCTGAAGCAAGGTTATATGGTTATTCTAGATGGGGGGGGGGGAGTTTGCATATAGACAAGGATTCAGAAACATCTATGGTGGAATAATTCAGTGTGTAGTGTAGAAGATTCTGGAAGGGAAGAAGGAAGATGGGTGGTGGGAAGGCAGATAAGGTCCTCAAATGGAAGACCTTAGATACAAGTTAAGGTTCCAGGATTAAGTCTTTAGATAATGTCCATCCGCTGGGACTATGCGGGGTGACAGAAATGAATTTATAGTGAGTAAACTGGTCTGTCTGTGAGGAACCAGGAGTCAGGAAAATACTACAGGGGACTTTGGAAACTGTCAGGTATCTAGAGCCTGAGAGCCGGAGGTTAATCATGGTTCTGCACAAGAGGAGGGAGTGAAGGACAGGACAGGGGAGAGATCTCTAGACTTAAGTGGCCCGATAAATGCAAAAATTGGTTGTTTCATTACTATTGCTATTAATACTGATTGACTGGATATTTATGTCATCAAATTCTCGTGAGATGAATTTCAATATGTGAATTGGAGCCAGGAGGGAAACATGAGTCATATTCCAGTGGTCTCAATAACTGGGAATTCCAAGCGATGGAGTCTCCATGAAAGAATTTAGATCAGCTATACACTATTACTTTCTGTAAAGGTAAGGTAGTACTCATACATTCACAAGCCCCAACATGATTTTAGTAGAGGAAGTCTGCTTATATTTAAAGACTATTCATGGCTATGTTCTTTCTCATAAGAGACAAACCAGGGATTGAAGAGGGTCCAATCTGTGAAGTCTTGCTCTCAGTGTGAGGTCCTGAGTGATTCTGAGAAACCATGCAAACATCGTGGGGGTGGGGTTCTGCAGACTTGGCTCAGTGGCTCAGTGCCTACACAGTAAGTTCAATTCTTAGTTCAGATTCCCAATATTCATATAAAGTCCTGGTGTGGCAGCTCATACCTATAATCCCAGGTGGATGCCTGAGGCTCTCTGGCCAGCCAGTGTAGCAGAAGGAGTGGGCTTCAGGTTCAGTGAGAGACCTTGTCTGAAAGGGAAGGAAACCTGAAGGTGACTTCTTGTCTCCAAGTGCTCCTGCTCAGCTGAGCACCCACCCACCCATGCACCCTCACACAATGAGGAGTGGAGGCAATACCTGTAGTCCCAGTGGTGGAGATGGGGAGACAGGAAGATCCCTGGAACTCACTGGCAGCTAGTCTAGACTAATTACTTAGTCACGGGCTCACCAGAAATCATATTTCAATGGTGGACAGAATTTCTGAAGATGAGGCTGTACTCTGGGCTCCACAGTTGTGTGAACACATGTGCACAGGTATATGTGCATACCCATACACATGGTCCTTCACATACATGAACGTGCACACACACACACACACACACACACAGAGAGAGAGAGAGAGAGAGAGAGAGAGAGAGAGAGAGAGAGAGAGAGAGAGAGAAAAGCAAAAATCCTAATATTTGGTTTTAATTATGTTAAGGCTTCATTCAAAATTTTATTCACCTATCTCTCTCCTGTCTTCTCTGAGAAGAATTTGACAGAAGCCTACATATCCTTTGAACTTTAAAACCCCTGGCTTCCCAGTAACTTAATTAAGGCTTCTTTAGCTTATCCACATTATCTCTATCTTTGTTCCATCCTAATTGGGCTCTGAGCCAGGTCCCTGAGAGTTCTTGACTAGCATTTTTGATAGAGTTTTTGTTATACTTCTCTGTACCTGTTCCATATTCTCTCACCCTAAAAGACCTGCTTTCTTCTTGGTAGCGTAGGGACCTTGTTCTCACGTATGTGAGCTGAACAGCCTCATATGTCACAGAAATGAGAGTAAATAGAAAATAATCAGGATGAGCATGTGTGTTGCTGTAGTTGGAGACCTGTGAAGAGGAACTTTCTAGGTGCCAGGTGTTTACTGGGCCAGACCCAGCCACATCAGAGGGGTGCCTCTTCCCAGTTACTGCTCCCCAAGAAGGGATTAAATGGAGAAAACTTGTAAAGGCAAAAAACAAAACAAAACAAAACAAGTGTCTTAGGTAGATTATGTGTTTCGGTAAATCCCAGAAAAATTTCCTATTTAAGATAGAAAAACAATGAATTTGATTTAAAGAGAAGAAATGGAGTGTGAGGGATGCACAGGATGTTCATGGAGAAGCACTCTCACATGGGTAGGTGTGCTTTGTGGACAGGGTATTGTGGGAATCCTGTGAGAAAGGTGTGGTTCTCCCTTTATGTACTTAAGGTAATTACATTTCCCAGGGGTGAGAATGCTTACAGGCACCAGCTGGGTGAGCATGCTAATCGAAGAAGTTAAGACCTTTTGACAGGACATATAAGCAACAATCATGCTTAGTCACACTGTACTGTCAATTTGCTTTACACACACACAGACACACAGACACAGACACACACACACACACACGCACACAGAGAGAGAGAGAGAGAGAGAGAGAGAGAGAGAGTTTTTTTTCCTGACAAGGGTCTCAATATGTAGCCCTGTCTGGCCCCCAACTCATGTCCTCCTTCCTCACCCTTTTGAGTGCTAAGATTTCAAGTAAATGACAGCAAGCCTGGCTTTTAAACTCTCTCTCTCTCCATATATGTGTGTGTGTGTGTGTGTGTGTGTGTGTGTGTGTGTGTGTCTATTTTCAAAATTATTCTGTGCACAACTTGTAACATATCTTCTATTTCTCAAATCCATTTATTTATTTATTTATTTACTATTATTTTCTTTATTTACATTTCAAATGCTATCCCAAAAGTTCCCTATACCCAACCCCTTGCCCCTGCTCCCCTACCCACCCACTCCCACTACTTGGCCCTGGCCTTCCCCAGTGCTGGGTCATATAAAGTTTACAAGACCAAGGGGCCTCTCTTCCCAATGATGGCCGATTAGATATCTTCTGCTACATATGCAGCTAGAGACATGAGCTCAGGGGGTACTGGTTAGTTCATACTGTTGTTGCACCTACAGGGTTGCAGCCTCCTACAGCTCCTTGGGTACTTTCTCTAGCTCCTCCATTGGGGGCCCTGTGTTCCATCCAATAGCTGACTGTGAGCATCCACTTCTGTGTTTGCCAGGCACTGGCATAGCCTCACAGGAGGCCGCTATATCAGGGTCCCTTCAGTAGAATCTTGCTGGCATGTGCATTAGTATCTGGGTTTGGTGGTTGATGATGGGATGGATTCCCGGATGGGGTAGTCTCTGGATAGTCCATCCTTTCATCTTAGCTCTAAATTTTGTCTCTGTACCTATATCCTTTCATGGGTATTTTGTTCCTTATTCTAAGGAGGAATGAAGTATCCACACGATGGTCATCCTTCTTGGTTTTCTTGTGTTTTGCAAAATGTATCTTGGGTATTTTAAGTTTCTGGGCTAATATCTGCTTATCAGTGAGTGCATATCTAGTGACTTCTTTTGTGATTGGGTTACCTCACTAAGGATGATATCCTCCAGATACATCCATTTGCCCAAGAATTTCATAAATTCATTGTTTTTAATAGCTGAGTAGTACTCCATTTTGTAAATGTACTACAGTTTCTGTATNCATTCCTCTATTGAGGGACATCTGGGTTCTTTCCAGCTTCTGGCTATTATAAATAAGGCTGCTATGAACATAGTGGAGCATGTATCCTTATTACCAGTTGGAAGATCTTCTGGTTATATGCCCAGAAGAGGTATTGCTGGGTCCTCCGGTAGTACTATGACCAATTTTCTGAGGAACTGCCAGACTGATTTCCAGAGTGCTTGTACTAGCTTGCAATCCCACCAGCAATGGAGGAGTGTTCCTCTTTCTCCACAACCTTGCCAGCATCTGCTGTCACCTGAATTTTTAATCTTAGCCATTCTGACTGGTGTGAGATGGAATCTCAGGGTTGTTTTGATTTGCATTTCCCTGATGACTAAGGATGTTGAACATTTTTTCAGGTGTTTCTCAGCCATTCAGTATTCCTCAGTTGAGAATTCTTTGTTTAGCTCTGTGCCCCATTTTTTAATGGGGTTATTTGAATTTCTGGAGTTCAGTTTCTTGAGCTCTTTGTATATATTGGATATAAGTCCTCTATCAGATTTAGGATTGGTAAAAATCCTTTCCCAATCCGTTGGTGGCCTTTTTGTCTTGTTGACAGTGTCTTTTGCCTTACAGAAGCTTTGCAATTTTATGAGGTCCCATTTGTCAATTCTTGATTTTACAGCACAAGCCATTGGTGCTCAAATCCATTTATAAGTTAGTTATTTGAATATTAAAAAGATTTCAGAAAGAAAATATGATGCAAAAAAACAATGGACTCAAAGGCTAATTTCCTCATGCTCTCTCATTGAGGCCTCTGAAGTGCAAATGTGAGTTGGGAGAATCAGTGTCCATGGGATGAGACGAGGGCATTTGTTTCTTGAAGTTGAGCTTAACTTCATAGAAACTGCTGCTGTTGGTGATATTGGCATTGTTACTTTTTCATTTTTTTTTCAATATTACCCACTGTACTGAAGTCCAGCCAGGATATAGAAACACATAGTAATATAAAGAATAGAAAATTAAGACGAGATTATGAGTTATGCTATAAGAATAAAATAGAAGTTTAAGGATTTCATTGGGCATGCTTGTCCTGAAGTAGAGAACCCCTAGGAAGATAAACTTGGAGAGGCATGTCCCTTTCCAAGGCTTTCAGATCTGAATAAACTGAATAGAAGAGGTCTATCTGCAGTCACTGGATGGTGCAGATGTTCTCTGCATTTCTTAGGATTGAGCTAGCCCAGTGGTAGGAAACAAGGAGCAAGCTCCTAGGGTAAGTCAAAGGCGCATGATCTGTGAGGATTGGCAAGCCAAGGCTGTGGGGAGATGCACAAAAGAGTCACTGAAAGAGTCATCAGGCCAGGGCTACAAGATCAGCAAATGTTTATGTCCCCAAGCAGGGCAGAGCTGATGACCTAACTGTTCTTACGATATACCTACGTAAGAGCAACAATAACCAGCCAACCCAAAGGCCTGTTGCACAGCATTTGCTTGAGATCCTTTTTTCTCTCCCAGTGTGCATTGCTTCTCCTAGTGCCACCTACCAACAGATCTTCCAGATCTTCTATAAAGGAGAAAAGTACTTAGAGTTATGAAGTTATCCTTCGTTACAGTCCTGGTACTTAGGGGGATTTGCAGTTAAGATGCAATAATTGATAACTATCCCACTTCTAATCAGGGACAGTAAAACCTAACCAAGCACATTCCCCAACCACCTACTTCCCTTCTTGTCTACACATTAGTCTTCTACAGTGAAAGGAATTCTAAGGAAGCAACACAAAGAGTAGTTTTATTGAAATTGTGAATTGTTGATTACATAAAGACATTCAGAATATGTCTGGGTTTTTAATTGACAGTTATTAGCATGTAGTATGTTACCCAATAATACTCATATAAATGTGTATGTACTAAGCAATATTAGTCATTTGTAAGTACTGTTTTAACATGCAGAAAAAGGGTCAAGATGTGAGTGCACAGGTCGGTAGTGTGATTGGACAAGTGACTCGCTGGCTTACCTTACTGATGAACGGATGTCCATATTTGGGTCATTCCCCATCAGACCTCAGTAATCACAGCTTTTTCACTTCTCTTTCAAAATTGCAGATCCACTACTTGTCCTCCAAATTAATTCACTGAATATTTCTAAATACAAAGATTCCAGGGGGAATTCTCTGAGTAGGTTAACAAACAAAAACAATGGGGGCCACATTCTTGATCAGGTTTAATTTTGACTACCTTCATTAAGTGCAGTAAAGTATGTTCCTTATTGAGGATGTCAGAAAATATAACTAATATAAAATAAAAATAAACCACATAAAAGATTAACATACAGTCTAAGAAGGGTGCTGAGGACATAAAAGTGGGGATCTATAACAGACATTGAAGCAGCATGACATCATGGAGCCTGAGGATTATTTGGGGCAATCTATTACTGCTTAGAATATTGGTTTAATTATTGAAAGCATTACTTTCTGCACATCTAGCACCAAACTCTTGTTCCACTGGATTGGATAGCTCTACTAAGAACTTTCTAGAGTCTTAATTTTCTTTGCTATCAAAAAACAGGTGATATTAACATGCCCTGAAGATTAAAAAATACCTCTAACTTAAAAAAATCTATTCTTTGCCAGTTTCATGTATAAATATAATATTTAGAGACTGTCCAATCTCTTCACCCTCCTCAACTCCTCCTGGGCAGCCCTCCTCCCTCTGTCAAAATCATAATTTCTTGTCTGGGTCCTCCTCCTCCTCCTCCTCTTCCTCCTCCTCCTCCTCCCCTTCCTCCTCCTCCTCCTTTGACATTGTTGTCATCTTCATCTTCTCCTCTTTTTCCTCCTCCTCCTCATTCTCCTTCCTCCCTCCCCCATCCCTCCCTCCTTTTCCTTCTTCTTTTTCCTTCCTTCCTCTTCTCCTCCTCTTCTTCCTCTTCTTGTTTCATCCTTCCTCTTCCCATTCCCACTTCCATTTTTCTTCTCATTCTTTTTCTTCCTCTCCTCCTCCTCTTCTTCCTCTCTCTTAGGAGTCTTCTTCTTTATGCACTTCTTTTAGGACAGCCGGTTAATGCTTCCCATGGTCCATGTACACATGGATATAGAAAGCTGTCCATTGGAGCATGGGCAAACTGCCATGGGCCACACCACTGGAGAAAAATCAAATCTTCCCACAGCAGCTATCAACTGCAGGAGCCCCTCAGATTTTCAGATAAGAGTAATGTTTCCTGAGCCCACTCTCTCTGCATGTTGGGGTAATGAGTGTCTTCATATTGTGTTCAAAACTATTGCTGCTGTAAGTTCATGAGCACAAGAGCCCTATCATGCCTACAAGTCATTATAGTACAGCAATCATCTCTGATCTCTGCCCCTTACCATCTTTCTATCTTCTCTTCACTGATGCTTCCTTGGGAGGTAATATGATATAGATAGATGTCCCATTAGGACTGAGAATTCTCACGCACTCTTTTTCTTCATTCTTAACAGTGTGACTCTCTATATTAAGTGTTGTCTGTTGAATAAAGAAGCCTCTCTGATGGGGGTGTATTAGTCAGGGTTCCTCAGAGAAATAGAACATATAGAATTAATCTCTCTTGATCCGGGATATAATCATATGTGTATGTGTACATGTATGTGTATATGTTTGTGTATGTGTATGTGTAAGTGTATGTGTAAGTGTATGTGTATGTGTATGTACATGTGCTACTTGGGTTCTTTTCTTATTGCTGGCTAGGCAAGAGGCTTGGAGTTTGTTAACTCTTTGTGAGTTAGAGAGAAGAGAAGAGAAGAGAAGAGAAGAGAAGAGAAGAGAAGAGAAGAGAAGAGAAGAGAAGAGAGAAGAGAAGAGAAAGGAAGTGAGGGACACACACAGACACACACTTGATGAAGCAGAAAAGGGGAACACTGCCACTTTATTGTTCTTAATTTTTATATCTTCTCAGGATAATTGATCACATGGTTTTAAAAGCATTTTTACATTCTATAAGTTCATAGTAAGTTTAAGGCAATAGCTGGTGTCATAGGTTGATATGGCTTAAGAAGTTACGGCAGGCTGGCATCCAGCGCCTTTCCTCACCCGAGGAGGGGAGTGCGCCCGAGAGCAGTACTAAGGCTTGGGGTCTACCCAGAAGCGGTCTCCCAGGTC
>NC_034610.1:695104-717885 GCF_900095145.1 Mus pahari
AAAAAAAAAAAAAAAAAAAAAAAAAAAAAAAAAAAAAAAAAAAAAAAAAAGAAGTTACGGCAGGATTGTTTACACGTCTTTCCTTTAAGACTAGTATCTGACTAAACATTCATTATATGTTATTAGCTCCATAAGTTCACTATAAGTTTAAAGCAATAATTTTTATGTCATAAATTAGCATAGTTTTGTCAAGAGACAAATCATCTGCCTTATGTCTTATTATTTTGAAGTCTTTGTACAGATAAACTACACCATCATTTATTTTCTGTCCTCATACTTACAATAATTTGCCCATTCCAAATTTATGACCTTTCGTTACCAGATAGTGACATAATTCCTAGACCAGAAAGAATGTTTTCCTTGATTGTAAATTTGTTCCAAGCTTGTTTTCTTTTCCTAGTGCAATTAGCCCATGACACGTGAAAGTTTACAGATCTTTATTTGTAACTTTTATTCTATAGGGGGCTTGGGATAGCTTGTATCAATTTAGGAGTTCTATAAAATCATGATTATGAACTATGAAATCATCAATTCATCTATACAGCATTACTACATGAAAGTGCATCTTTATATTCATTCCACAGGAAACCTGCCCAATAGGTTTGGCTAATGCCCAGAAATCATTCAGCCATGCAATAGTCACTGGAAAAGCATGCCAACCGCAAGAAGCAATCCTGAGATGAAGTCTCTGAAGACCCTGAGTATCTCAGAGCACACCCATCCAAATGGTGGACCATCTCCAGAAAAACATGCTTGCTGTGGCCTTTCCTAGATGGCTTCTGACACTATTTCCCAATATCCCAATTGGAATCCCAAGGAAGAAGAAATAGACTTGTTATCAAGGCAACAACAAGCAGGCAAGAAACAAAAAAAACTTTCTTCTTCCATATCTTAATATAGGCTTCTAGCAGAAAGCATGGCCATATTCAATGTGGATTAAAGGTCTGGATAAAAGGTCTTTCTTCCTAATTCAAGGATTTGTATTAGAAGTAGATCTTTCTACTTAAAATTAAGCAAAATCCTTCACAGGTGTATTCTCTATTTTGGGGTTTTAGTTAATTCCAGATGTAGTCAAGTTGAAAGTCAAAAATAACCATCACAACAGGTGAATTGCATTAATCTATGAGTATAAGCTTATGTATTTCGAAGTCAGTTTTATGTTGTGTCCCTTAAGCAAAATATTAGCAGTAGCAGGGTCTAGGACTTCCCTTTCCATGGTCTTTTGGCTAGGCATACAGTGCCAGGAAGGAGTTCACCCTTGAGAAGTGGGTCTTACATCTGTATTAGTTACTTATTTTAGCTGATTGTTCTAGAGGAATGAGAGTCCCTAGGACAGGGTGGAGGCATGGCAGCGAGTGACAGACCTGACTGATTACCAGCAAGCTGAGGACCCTAATCTCAAACTGCAAACACAAAGTACATAGAGGGGAGTAAAAGTGAGTCAAGCCTTAAGCTTCTCAAACCTTTCTCCAGTGATGTATTTCCTTAGACAAGGTTATAACCCCTATTCTTCCAAACAGTGCCACCAACGGGGACCAACTGTTCACATGCCTGAGACAATGGGAGACATTTCTCATCCAAACTATGACCACGTCCAATTAGAAAGCCGTTGATTACCCCTGTAACATTCATGCCACTATTGGGTATAGCTTACCAGATTGGTGACTATTGAAGCTTCTATAGTTCACAGCTGGGTAAGAGAATTTGTGTCCTTTCTTCCTCAGTAGCCAGCAAATTGCCTTCTGGAACTATTCAAATGTCAAAAAGTCCAATTAGACATATTACTGAGGTTTAGCAACACATGACAGAGAAGAATTAAAGTACTCTAGATTTTTATTGTTAAATGTAACCAGTTGATGCTGACAACCATGAAACAACCCTATGGAAGGTTAGTTACAAAATATATCTTGTAGTAGGTTCGAATTTACACCCACAATACAGGTACCTTGTTATTTAAATGAACTTTAAAAGTATCTTGTCAGATATTGTCCCAAATAGAATTATTCTGTAGTGATATCTAAGTATCCCTAATCTCCTGCTGTAGTCTCCTGAGAGCTAAGAATGTAGGTATTTGCTATTATATCTGGTAAGAACTTTTGATTTGAGATTGTCTGTATGGTTAACCTATAGTTTCATAGACATTCAATCTTGACAGTACTGCTCTTAAGGTTAATATTCATTTCATGGAGGGGTTTTGAGTATGTTCTTAAGGACATGTATGACATCTGAACCAAAACTGTGAATGTTGATTGAATGTATTAATGAATTCTGGCTTCATTTTGAAAAGTGGCCTCCCTCCATAAGCTCAGGTATTTGAACACTTGGTCCCCAGTGGCAGTGCTGTTTCAGGAGGCTATGGAACCTTTACAGGTGGACCTTCCTGAAGGGAGTGTATCATCAGGGGGTTAACTCTGAAAAATGTATCACCTTGTACTGGCGAATTTTGTGTCAACTTGACACAGCTGGAGTTATCACAGAGAAAGGAGCTTCAGTTGGGAAAATGCCTCCATGAGATCCAGGTGTGGGGCATTTTCTCAATTAGTGATCAAGGGGGAGAGGCTCCTTGTGGGTGGTGCCATCTCTGGGCTGGTAGTCTTGGATTCTATAAGAGAGCAGGCTGAGCAAGCTAGGGGAGCAAGCCAGTAAAGAACATCCCTCCATGGCCTCTGCATCAGCTCCTGCTTCCTGACCTGCTTGAGTTCCAGTCCTGGCTTCTTCAGTGATGAACTGAAGAAGTGTGGAAGTGTAAGCCAAATAAACCCTTTCCTCCCCAACTGCTTCTTGGTCATGATGTTTGTACAGGAATAGAAACCCTGACTAAGACACACCTATTCACACTTTAGTTTGCTGTCTGTTTTCTTCATGTGTTTAAAGATGTCATCTCTCAGCTTCCTCCCTGGTCTGCCTGCTGCCATGCCTCCACTAACTTATGGATAATCTTCCCCTCTGGTATCACAAGCCGAAATAATGCTTTCTCCCATAAGTTGCTTCTAGTCGCCATATTTTATCAGAGCAGCAAGTAACTAGTAGAGAAGTCATCCTGAGGTGATGTCTCCTGTCACAAGTGCTTATCCTTTCCTGCTCACTGGTCCTTGTAATTTGTAAGTAGTCGTGGCCCTTGGAATTTTTGTCTGGGTTATTCTTGTTCACTCTGGTTTTGCTTCCACGATGATAATCTGTGTGTATGTGTGTGCATATGATATGTATGCTTGGAGAGGCAGTGCATGCCAGGTGCACATGTGGAGGTAAGAGAATGCTTTTGTGAAGTTAGTTCTCTCCTACCTTATGCTGGTTCTAGAGCTAAATCTCAGGTCAGCCATGCATGGCAAGCACCTTTACCTGCTAAGCTGACACACTAGCTCACCAGTCATATCCTTTTTTTTTCCCTTTCCTTTTCTCCTTTTAAGTCCTCCTATATATCCCTCTCCACTCCCCATCAAATGCACGACCTTTTTCTCATTAATTGTCATTGTATGCATATATGTTATATATTCTTAAATATAACCTGCTTAGCCTGTATAATGTTACTTGCATGTATGCTTTCGGGGCTGAGCATTTAGCATTGGCCAGCCAACTGGTATGTGGTTCCCTGGGGGAAGACCACCTTGCCTGCTTCCGGCTTTCATCAGCCACCTACAGTTCTTAGGGTTGATATCTCAGGGGCTTTTCTCAGGTAACATTTGAAGGCTTACTAGTGTCATCCTTGTTCAGTATAATCTCAATGCTCAAAATTGTAGATCTCTTTATGGAGCTTCAGAGCTTCAACACCAGCTGCTTATCATCTATCCACCCAAGATGGTCTCCTCAACCTGTGTCTTAACATCTCTGGACTACCTATCTTATTCCCCAAACTTTCCTCTAACAAAACTGATACCAGGAGTTAAATCTAGAAGTGTAGACTTTCTTTATGATATACCCTCTTTCCTCACTATTGCGCTGTTTGGGGCAAATCATCATTTCAACTTGTGCTTTCTCATGGACCCCTCTCAATTGAAGACCTTTCATTCTTGCTCCTACTGCTGTAGTTCAAGACGCCATCACTCTTTTCCATGACTGTACTTAATAAGGCATGCAGCTGTCAGTCCAGGCCTTGTTTCTGCTCACTGCTCACTCTGGAGACTATTCTGCAACCTAGATCTGACTATGTCAGTTCCCTAAGAGGAACTAAGCTCTGTCCACCCTTAAGTCTTCTCTTAGAGGTCACCAACTTGAAGAAGACTCGTCTGCCTTCCTGTGGGTTAGATTTAGAGAGAAAAAATATGTGTTATATATAGAATTGTTTTTTTCTTTCTTTTTTTGCAGTGCTTTATTAGATGTTTTCTTTATTTACATTTCAAATGTTATCCTCTTTCCTAGTTTCCCCTCCGAAAATCCCCTAGCCCCTCTGCCTCCCCCTGTTCCCCAACCCACCCACTCCCATTCCTGGTCCTGTTATTCCCCTATATGGGGGCATAGAGCCTTCACAGGTCCAAGAGACTCTCCTCCCATTGATCACTGACTAGGCCATCCTCTGCTACATATATAGCTAGAGCCACAAGTTCCACCATGTGTTTTCTTTGATTGATGGTATAGTTCCAAGGAGCTCTGGGGGTACTGGTTAGTTCATATTTATGTTCCTCCTATGGGGCTTCAGTCTGCTTCAGCTCCCTGGGTATTTCTCTGACTCCTTCATTGGGGACTTTGTGCTCTGTCCAATGGATGACTGTGAGCATCCACTTCTGTATTTGCCACACTGGCCGAGCCTTGCTGGAGACAGCTATATTAGGCTCCTGTCAGCAGGGTCTTGTTAGTATCTGCCTAGTGACTGGGTTTGGTGGTTGTTTATGGGGTGAATCCTCAAGTGGGGTAGTCTCTGGATGGTCGTTCCTTCAGGCTCTGCTCTGAACTTTATCTCTGTAACTCCTTCCGTGGGTATTTTTCCCCCCATTCTAAGAAGGAATGGAGTATCCACACTTTGGTCTTCCTTCTTCTCGAGTTTCATGTGTTTTGCAAATTGTATCTTGGGTATTCTAAGTTTCTGGGCTAATGTAAATGTAAGTTGCTTGTGAGAAGAATATAAGGCAAAAGTTTATTGAATAAGAAAACCAGAATTGGTCTCAGAGTTAGTGAGAGTAATTGAACATCTTATAAGATAAATGTCCTTGAAAGTACAAGCAATCATGACATTTTTCTGGTATTGCCTTCCAAGTCTATCTGCTTTCCACTTAGAGCCATCAAATCATCTGCCGCCGTCACCGCAGCACAATCTCTTGACCACTGGTAAATTGCTGCTAGACTATTCTATCTTCCTCCTTGCTTGCTTTCAGAGGCCAGTTTTTCAAGTTATTTTACACAGTGCGATAAATCTCTATTTCGGGCCTGCTGCCTTGATTATATCCCTCTGTTTCCCCCAACTCTCTGAAAGAGTCCCACTGTCTGCCGCATCAAATACAATCTACTAATAATAGCCTTTGAAGTTTTCCATCAGACTGGCTCTTCCTTTGGCCCACTTTCTAGGGTTGTAAATCAGTGGTAGTACCCCATGCCCATAGCTCTCCTATTCCTGCAGTTAGTCCTCATCATTCAAAACAACCACACACCATTCACAATCATATATCCAGAGACAATGTCCATCTTACCTACTCCTATAAGAAATGCCTTTTTAAAGAAATTGCAGCCTATAGTAACACTTCCTGAATCCTTTCAGAACATCTTAGTATCCCTGTATTTGTTGCTAAAGTATTAATGTTCATCATATGTTTTTTCTTCTTCTTTATATTGTTTAAGCTATTCTGTTATGTCATCTGGAAGAGTTAGAAATGGTACTTTTACCTTTGTGGGTCGATAACAACTTTATTGGCTGACTTAATGACTAATTTGTGCGTTTGAGTCTCTATCAAATATTCCATAGGAGGAAAATATATTCATTGCTATGTACTAACACAAATACTATGAAATTTGCATTACAAAGACTTTGAATATACCCAAATCCATGGAAAGTACATTTCATAAAACCTAATGGAGAGGAAACATATAGAAGAGCTAAACCAATGTAAGCTTTGCCTAAACATGTTCATCTGAAATCTTTAAGAAGTTCCTTATGCATTAGACGTGAAACAAAACACCAGTATCTTCTCCATTACTGGGCCTTGCTATCTCTGATATAGCTGGGAACTTAAAAATAGGATAGTTTCATGATGGGTTCTGGAAATTGTACCGATCTGGGATCATTTCTGATTATGATTCATAAAACAATCATTCTGAATTACTCTCTATTTGGTAGCAATGTGATGGTTTCTAAAGTTCCAGTTTTTAGAACTCCTCGTCACTATTCCACTAAAGACTATCCCATGGTCAGTAGAATTCTAAGGCACACCCTATTACCCACAAGATTCCAGTTCCTTAGCAAACTTTGTGGATGTAATTAAGTGACTTCAAAATAGAGTAAGCTGAATTCTGCAGTGGGCCTGGTGACATCATACGAGGCTTTAAAATAGAAGAGTGGATCAGAAGAGAGCTTGAGATACACGGGATGGTGGAGGAGGAAGTCTACATGCAATTGCTGCCTCTGAAAAACAGAGGGGTATGCAAGGCTTGAGAGAGGCCACTGAAAAGTAAGACTCTCGGCCCACAGGAAACTGGGAAATGGAGCAACCCTTGCATTCCAAGAAACTGGGTTCTTCTTTCTAACAAGTCAATGCGGCAGCAGCTGCTTCCTAGAGTCTTCCGTAAGAGTCAAGCCAGCATCCTTTTTGCATTTTACGGTCATGCCGTCCTGGATGGGGAAACCATCAAGTCTGAAGACACTAAATGGGTATTTCTTTAAGCTACTGAATGCACAATGCTGTTCTTGTGGAATAGGATAGGAATATACATTTTAAAGGCTCGCGAAGGTTATCTGAGCCTGTCCTTTTTGTTGGAGAGATTTTAGCTCAGTGCAGAGTAGGGATGGTCCTTTCAGGTACCACCCAGGAATTCATGATTGGGGTAGGATAGAAAGACAGGGGAAATCTTAGGGGCATGAGAAGGGGAATGAGCCTTTCACTCCAGGGTCAGGCTGCACAGCTCCTTAGTAGAGACCCAAGAGCCCCAGTACAATTAGCATTTGCTTAAGACTGTTCTGTCTTCTGGGTGAAATGTGAATATTTTAAAGACTCATAAGAAATCCCCTGTGCAATCCTTGTTTAATTTAACTTTACTAGATTATAATCCCTTCCATGGGGTCCCCAGAGAAACCTAATAGCCTCACTTAGCAAAACAAAAGTGAAAAGAAAAAGTTTTGAACACTGTTTTGAGAAATAACAAGTTATATAACTTGAGATGTAACAAAATACATCTGGTTAATGCCCAGACAGTTAACTAGGTCTCTCTCTCTCTCTCTCTCTCTCTCTCTCTCTCTCTCTCTCTCTCTCTCTCCATCACTCCTGAATATGTTCTCCTCTTTATGCCAGCATTTATACCTCTATCCAGAGAGCCTTTGAGTGAGCCACGACGTGCTCCCAAGAAACCCCACCTGCAATTTCTCTATCTCTATCTCTATCTCTATCTCTATCTCTATCTCTATCTCTATCTCTGTCTCTGTCTCTGTCTCTGTCTCTGTCTCTGTCTCTGTCTCTGTCTCTGTCTCTGTCTCTGTCTCTATCTCTATCTCTGATGGGGGACTTTATTCTTTCTTTTTTGTTAACTCAAAACAAATGTCACACCTTTGAATTCTGTACAACATATTTAAAATGAAATATGTATGTATACACATAAGTTTCTAAGTGCTTATAACTACATACGTTATTTTTTTTCTTAAACGAGTCACTCATGACATTACTTCCTTTCTCTTTCTCCTTCTGACCTTACATTTTAATCATTTGTCATAATTCTGTGTATACCGGTGCCTAACTCTCAATGTGCTGATTGTTAAGGTTAAATAACTAGCTCAGTTACACAGCAGAATGGCCTTTTATCCACTTTCCCTGAAAGCAGCCAAGGTCACCTTTAAAATAATTTTTTTAAATATAAAATAAGTATGTCAAAAATTATACCAAGCACAGAGTAAAAGTATAAATGAAAATGTTACAAGGGACTCTTAGAAAGGAAGATAAAGAACCCTTCTTCAGGAAGTCACCGTCCTTAGACACATGTATACTCTAGGGAGAGCATGGATGTTGTCATCCAGGTAAGGGAATACTTCTGAAGTGAGTCATAAAATCTCAGTCAACACAAGCCCGTTCAGTAAATTCAGGATAGAATTACATCTGTAGACACGTCACTCATAGACCCATGCTTGCTGTTTGTAAAGACTATCTGCAGTGAGGACTAGGCAAGGCTTTGAGCCCAAACCTGATAACCTGTCCTGCCTAGAGGATTTAGTTCTGATTATAATACTGAATGAAAAAAAAAAAACATTATTTTCAATGAAAAACAAATAAGCACAACTGCATCCAAGCTGAAAAGTGACTAGGCAACCCCTCCAGACCCCGGTGCGGGGCTGTTTGCCACGATTTGCTCCAAGATGTGGAGATGCTGCGATTCTCCACGGAGCTCCACGTCCTCTGTGCTTGTCATTTTACAGCTTGCATCCTCAGCCTCCCTGTCAATTCCGAGAGCTCTTAATATTCTTTTAATAATTCCGTTTTGCTCACGTTGCCCAGAAATGAGGGAGCCTGTTGCTCTTTTCTGCTATATTACACCTTCTCTCTGCCTTTTCGAATGATTTTGGAGGCAATTTAGCCATAGACAGAGCACTAGATTGCGAGTGAGGTGATGTGATTCAGGCCCAGGCTCACCATTTAATTATAGACAAGGCGTTTTCTGGAGGAAAACTCCCCTCCCCCTCCCCAAGAACAAAAATGCTAAAAACCCTGGCTAAATAGTCCTTTGTAGTTTCTTACAGGCTGGGATAATCGGGCTTTTGGGAACACTAAACACAGGGAGTGAGATTCTGCTAAATTAAACCCAACAAACATTTATTTAAAGATAATTTAAAAAGCATTTAGAGAAAGGAGATAGGAAGTGGGGGAGATGGGAAGAAACCTAGCTGTGCTGATTGAGAAAAGGGCTTCAGGCATTTCCTAACCCGGGCCTGACCTGTAGATACCTGTACATTCCCTTTAGTGCTTGATTGATGAACCTGCTTTCCTGGTGGCCCTTCATGTTACAGTTTGGGAGAAGTGTCTGAATTCAGGTCATCAGGCTTGTGTCTCAAGTCCGTTGCTGACAGAACCATCTCCCAGACCCATTTTCCTCTATTTTATGCCACTGTGGGGAGATCAAAACCAGAACATTCCCAATTGCACATTTCTCATTCAATTTTGGGTCCTACATCCAACTTAACTTTTCTCTTGTGTTTTAATTATCTCTTGTGATTCTTTGTCTCCTGCAGTTCTTCTCTTGCTTTGTAGGGCTTACCTCAATTCTCCTGTTAAAACTTCACTCATTTGGTTTTGCTTGTTGTTTGTTTCAAATGCTTTTTGTGATATGTGTATGTGTATGTGTGTGTGTGTGGGGGGGGGTGTTCAAGTGTGAGCACAGATGTATGAGGGTGCACATGGAAACTGGAGATTAATGTAAAGTGTCCTCAGTCATCATCACCATCAACATCCCCACCATCATCATTGACAAGGTCTCTCCCTGACTCTAAGATTCACTGTCCAGAAAGCTTCCCAGGGTTCTCCTGTCTCCACTCTCCAATGTGGACCTTGTTGACCTATGGTGTGCCACCTGGCATTTATAGGAGTCCTCATCTCCAGTGCTTGTTCAGCCAGCATTTTACTGACACAGCCAACTTTCCAGTCCCATAAATGTTTTAAAGACCACCTTTCTCACTGAGCACTGCCTTGGCTGTCTTCTTTAGGAGTCTTGTTTGATCGTGTCCTTGAGACAGTTGACTAGTATTGCCACACAGCTTAAACTTGCTGTGTGGACTCGGCTGGCCTTGGATTTGCAATGGCTCTTCTGTCTATACCACCTTGGTGCAGGGATCCCAGGTGGATCACTCTGTTTCTGTTTAGATCTTGATAGCTAGTGTTCTGGTTTCATAACTTATTCATGCTGATTGGTGTTTTTTTAAGGTGTATTTCACCAGGATTGGTGAATGTTACTTGCATAATGACTTTTTGTTTCTTGTAATTTCTTCCATGGCTTAATGTATAACCAGTTATGGAAATGCTTTATAAGGGTTTAGACATACATGTTTTCCTAGTATGTCAGATACAAAATTCTTTATGGACCAACTTAGGAATTGCATAAGACTATTTTAAATTTTCATGTCTTACTGTAAGAAGTATGATAAAACCCATTATAACTGTGCCTGTAGTTTTTTTTTTTTAATGAATTTCTTTTTCCTGGCTTTATCAGTTTTGCTTTGTGCCTTTTAAAGAATATTAACGAGTTAGTAGTAGTTTTGGCCATCACATTTACTAAGCAAATTCTTCCCTTCATCAACATAAAATATAAAGCATCCTTCATTTCATGAGCTATTTTGTACTTGCTTTCTTGTACATATATGCATGTGTAGTGTGGTTGCATGTTTGTATGGATGCCTCCACGTGCACATGTGTGTGCATGTGCACATGGGCTCCTGTGTTTGACATTATCTGTCTCTTTCTAATGTTCTTCCCTTCCTATATTGAGGCAGCATTTCTCTGTCAGTCTGGAATTCAACTTTCCTGTTAGCCAGTTAGCCACCTTACTCTTGACAACCCCATCCTCAGTTCCTAGTTTTCTGTGATTACAGGGGAGGGACCACACCCGCCCTGTTCTTACCTGGGTTCATAACATCTGAGCTCTGTTCTCGAGCTTGAACAGCTAGCTCTTTATTTGCTGTTCTGTCTTCCAAGGCTTGCACTCACTGTTGGTCCTTAGTTCCTCACCTCACCTGTATTCAGTTTTCATTTCATTCATTTGTTGCATTTTCTTTTAAAATCCTTTGCCTGAGATTATTTTCTAATCCCAGTCTCTGCCTTTTAATAGCAAATCTTAACCCACTTACAGTTATATTGTTATTTCTTATACGTTTGTATAGTTTCCAATTATCTCACATTTCCCCATTCTTTCTAAGGTTCTCCAATGTCATTATTGTGTTTATGTCCTTCTGTTTTCTTTACTCTTCTGAAGGTCATGCATTTTACTGCATTTTTTCCTAGTTGCTATCATCAAATATTTAATATTCACACCCACAGCTCTCTTTTCTTTCTCCTATGTTGGCGCTTTATTATAGTGATGATATTTTTCCTTCATATCTGCCCACGGGAATAGTTTATTTTTTATATTTTTTTATTTTTTAATTTTTTTATTTTTTAACTTGTTTTATTAGATATTTTCTTCATTTACATTTCAAATGCTATCCCAAAAGTCCCCTATACCCTCCCCCAACCCTGCTCCCCTGCCCACTCACTCCCACTTCTTGGCCCTGGTGTTCCCCTGTATGGGGCATATAAAGTTTGCAAGACCAAGGGGCATCTCTTCCCAATGATGCCTGACTAGGCCATCTTCTGCTATATATGCAGCTAGAGACATGAGCTCTGGGGGTACTGATTAGTTCATATTGTTGTTTCACCTATAGGGTTGCAGACCCCTTCAGTTCCTTGGGTAATTTCTCTAGCTCTTCCATTGGGGTCTCTGTGTTCTATCCTATAGATGACTGTGGGCATCCACTTCTATATTTGCCAGGCATTGGTATAGCCTCAAAGAGATAGCTATATCAGTGTCCTTTCAGCAAGATCTTGCTGGCATATGCAATAGTGTCTGCATTTGGTGGCTGATTATGGGATGGACCCCCGGGTGGGGCAGTCTCTGGATGGTTCATCCTTTCATCTTAGCTCCAAACTTTGTCTCTGCCACTTCTTTCATGGGTATTTTATTCGCTATTTTTGGGAGGAATGAAGTATCCACGTGTTGGTCTTCCTTATTCTTGATTTTCTTGTGTTTTGGAGATTGTATCTTGGATATTCTAGGTTACCTCACACCAGTCAGAATGGCTAAGATCAAAAATTCAGGGGACAGCAGATGCTGGCGAGGATGTGGAGAAAGAGGAACACTCCTCCATTTCTGGTGGGATTGCAAGCTTGTACAACCACTATGGAAATCAGTCTGGTGGTTCCTCAGAAAACTGGACATAGTACTACCGGAAGATCCAGCAATACCTCTTCTAGGTATATACTCAGAAGATGTTCCAACTGGTAATAAGGACACATGCTCCACTATGTTCATAGCTGCCCTAATTATAATAGCCAGAAGCTGGAAAGAACCCAGATGTCCCTCAACAGAGGAATGGATACAGAAAATGTGGTTCATTTACACAATGGAGTACTACTCAGCTATTAAAAACAATGAATTTATAAAATTCTTAGGCAAATGGATGTATCTGGAGGATATCATCCTGAGTGAGGTAACCCAATCACAAAAGAAGTCACTTAATATGCATTCACTGATAAGTGGATATTAGCCCAGAAAGGAATAGTTTTTCATCCACAATACATTGCTAAAGTATTCCTTCAGCACTCACATGCATACTTTATGAGCCTTTCCATACCATAGTAGCTAATCTCAACATAGACCCAGAGGTTCTAAGTTTCTTCCCCTAGAAGCTTTGGTGTTATTGTTTCATTGTTGGCTCACATTGATCATGATAAGCACTGTCAAAATGGCATATCTTTACTTTTTGTCTTTTTTATAGCATTCAGGAATTTATATTAACTCATAATAGTGTGGAACTCAATGATAATGTCGTGTGTGTGTACACAGGCATCAATTACTGCTATGGAAAGCTAGATGAACTATTAAAGACATTTCCTCTTAATAATGTGAAGATTTTTCTTTGTTATTTCTTAGAATAGTGTTATTGTTCATTCTTTGCAATATGTCCCTTTTAGAAGCCCTATGGCTTCTATATTTGTCTATCTTGCCTCTTTTATAATTCTAATCTCTGAACCACTTGATTTGACATTCTGAAATTGTTGGTTCAGTCTTTAAACTCAAAGTTTTTTCTCTTGAATCAATCATTTAACTGTTGAGTCAAAATTTTATCTTTTCATGTTCAAAATTTAAGTTTATTCCTGAAGAATACACAGTGTCATGAGAATGAGGATCTTCATATCGTCACTCTAAAGACTTGTTGTATTTGCCTTTATCAATTCTGTTTGTGTTTCTTTTGTTCTTGTTTTATTGAACTTTCCATCACTCTATAATGAATTCAGTTTTTATACATTGCCAGTTCTTGCTACTCATCCATCTTTTAGCTAGAGAGGTCCTCTTATACCAATGCTTTGTCTGTGTTTTCTCATTTTGGTGTAGGCAGGGGCCGGCTAGTTGGCAGAGGCGCCTGATACATCTTTAGGAAGGTGAAAGGGAAGTGCCTGCTGGATGCCCATCAGGCATCGGAGGGCTCTGGTTCTGCCCAGGATCACCAGGGCTGAGGACCTTGTGCTTTGTTTTCTACTTTTTGTCTTCAAATTATTGTTCCTGGGTGAATGTGAGCTTCCAGGTTATTCACGTCACTTTTCTTTCCCTACAAGTCACACAGAGCACATGGCCCAGGTAGATGCTGAATACACAGAGGTGCCTCAAAGCAGAGAAACTTGGACCAAAGATGATATATGTATCATCCCTACTTGGAACACACATGCACACACACACACACACACACACACACACACACACCTTACAGTAACCTCATTCAAAACCTGTGAAGAACTGCCTCCAAACAGCATCATATTAAGATTGAGTCTTTCCAATTTTCTCAATACATGGTCTTCAATTCAAATAATGATACTTCCTGTTCTCTGGTTTTCCTATATTTATATAATTATTTCCCCTGTATTGTTGAACTAGCTAAAAGAACGTTAAGCAATAATGTTGCTAGTGCAAGCTGTTCTGATTTCTGATTTCACAACACCATATTTCTCTTAATGCATTTGCTGTTAGTTTTGTAAAATATTCATCATGTATAGAACTTATTATTTAATTTTTATTCATTTCTTACTAATAAGGGGCTGCTATATTTTGCCTAACACTTTTCTTCATATGGCTGTAATCATATTACTTTTTCCTCCACATTTTAAATGTAATAAAGAACATTTCAAATACTGGATTGAATCATCTTGGAATAAACCCTACTTAGTTACAGTACATTATTGCTATATAATTCTATATTTAATTTACTCAAATTTTATTTCAAAATTCTATCTATATTTATAACTGAAATCTTCTATAATTTGCTTTCAGGGGTTTTGCTATCAGCATGAATTAGTAAGCTTACTGTTTTTTTTTTTTTCTTCTTCTTCTTTTTCTCATCTTACAAACGGATTACATCCCTTTATAAATTGAAAACACATTTAAATACCTGGTCAGCAGAGGAGGGGGCATCCACTAGCCCCTGTTCTCAGCCTGGATCCTGCTTGACAGCCACAGCTCTCTGCTGCCACCACCCTACACTGTGTCTTTTGTTATAGATTGCTAGCCTGGAAAAAGCCAGCCTCAA
Source organism: Mus pahari (assembly GCF_900095145.1). Taxonomy (NCBI): domain Eukaryota; kingdom Metazoa; phylum Chordata; class Mammalia; order Rodentia; family Muridae; genus Mus; species Mus pahari. The sequence goes on from NC_034610.1 coordinate 709,554, forward strand.
CAGAGTGCATTTATAAGGAATGAGCACTGTTTCACAAAACTGTAGAGTCAAACATTGAAAAATCCTAAGTGGAACCACCCACTTAGCATTGTAGCCAAACAACAGCTCTCCTGGGCCTTTTTATCAATGGGGCACTAATCCCATCCTTGAGGGTTCTGCCTCAAGACCCAACCATTTCCCAAGGGCCCTGCCTACTCATACCATTCATTACATTGAGGATTAGGTTTCAAGACACAAGCTTAAGGAGGAGGGACACAATTAGATCCTCTATTCCTCAGCCATTTGCAATTCTGGAGTTGACTCCAGTGTAGAATTTATTTCTCCAGAGGATTGAATTTTAGCTTTTTGTTTCTTTTCTATTCCTAGAAAGTGTGGGAGGTGTGTGTGTGTGTGTGTGTGTGTGTGTGTGTGTGTGTGTGCCTGGATGGATACGGGGGGGGGGGGCAGCACCTTTTGCCTGCCCCTCTACAGACTTGCACTGGATGCTTCTATGTTGCTGGGAGGCAGCTCCTTTACCATGTGTGGTTTCTGGTCCTTTGACATCCTGTACTTTTCCATCTTCCCATGGGATGTGTTGTCACAACACTGGTTGGTTGGTATGCTATCTACAGGATACGACTTTCTCCACGGCCCTAAGTTATGCGCTTTCCATCCTCTGACTGACTGCTTTACTTATGCACCTCTTGTACCCTTGATTCCCTGGCTCTTGTATTTTTATGGCTTTTTATTTCTCTAATGGTCATTCAATTGAGTTTCTGAAAGGGGGATGATATGTAAGTATGTTATCCAGATGAATTTCAAAATAGGCATGGTTTAGTTTTCTCTCCACGTGCACTTGTCAGTATCATCAATTTTCTCTGTGTTTATAATTTGTAAATTATATTTTACAATTTTAAATGTTTTTTGGTTGGTACTTACATGTGGGCAAGATTTTACTTGCAGATTAAGTAAGTGGATTGAAAGAATCCAGCCAAGGAAACAGCGATCTACGTACATTTACTAAATAAAGCTCAAACTGAAACAAGCAATCAGAAAAGCACTGACTCTTCTCTCACATGGGCTGGAGAGCCCCACTTAGGGATCCACCCCATCTGCAGACACCAAACCCAGACACTATGGCTGATGCCAAGAAGCACTTGCTGACAGGAGCCTGATATAGCTGTCCCCTGAGAGGCTCCTCCAGAGCCTGACCATACAGAGGCAGATGCTCGCAGTTAACCATCCAACTGAGCATGGGGACCACAATGGAGGAGTTAGGGGAAGTGACTGAAGGAGCTGAAGGGGTTTGCAACCCCATAGGAAGAACAACAATACCAACAAACCAGACTTCCCAGAGTTCTTAGGGACTAAACCACCAGCCAAAGAGGGACCCATGGCTCCAACTGCATATGTAGCAGAGGACTGCCTGATCTGGCATCAATGGGAGGAGAGATCCTTGGTCCTGTGGAGGCTCAATGTCCCAACATAGGGGAATGCTAGGGCAGTGAGCTTGGAGTAGGTGAGTGGGTGGGTGGAGGAATTCCCTCATAGAAGCAGGAGGACAGGGGAGGGGATGAGGGTTTGCAGAGGGGAAATCAGGAAGGGGGATAACATTTGAAATGTAAATAAATAACCAATAAAGAAAATGAAAAAAGGGGAAGTTTGCCTGGCACCTTGTCTTCATCTGTGTCAATACTTGCTAAAGGCATGAGGTTAGGGACTATCTTTTCCTTGAACACAGGGAAGACCATTCTCCAAGATGGGGACTATTGTCCATGAAAGGGTGGCTGACTGTTCAGTGACTAATAGCTTGGTGATTTACCAGACCACCCTGCAGGGCAAGCCTGGGCTAAGACAATGATGGTCAATGAATGCGAGGGGACCACTTATGGTAAATAACACTTGCATCCATTTAAACATAAACGCCATCTTATACTCTGGAAAGAGATTTGGGGTCACTGAGCCAATTTACTTACTCCTCTTCTCAATGTGATTTGATCGCTTTCATTTAATCACCTTGTAATAGGCATATTGGAAACCAATGGCTGAGCATAGCTTGTTAGGACTACAATAGCCTCGGCTACCTTAAATTGCTTTTAGATAGATGTTTACCTGTCACGCCCACTGTCTCTACCAAAATGGAATGGTTATTTTTGATCATAAAAATGTTTTTGATAATAAACAATATGCTAATCCTGAAAATTGAGAGCTCTACAATTTAAACTTTGGATTCCATTCTCAGTCTAAACATCATTTTGGAATTAAATGAACAAAGTTATTTTTTGCTCTACAGCAAGGAAGGGTCTATGGTTGCATGTGGAACACTTATGCTTCATTAACACACAGTTCAGGACCCACACATATAAAAGCTACCAGCTCTCACAGTAAATATGTCACTGTGGGGCTTAGTTTATTATAATCAATTTGGTAATTAGAGAAAATCTCCACAGAAGACAATAGGTTTGACATTCATTAAAGCAGTTCACAGTAACACATCTTCTAAAGATTTCACACAAGAATTGAGATTTTTTTTTAATTCATTCAGTAGGCTTAAAGTACAAGAGATTTTTTAAAGGATGTTCTAAGAAAAATGATTTTTAAATTAATTATTGACCTACTGTCTAAATGGACTTTGAAAGACCAGCATCAAACTGTATCATAATTTTTGATGTGCAGACAGGCAAAGGAGTATTTCATAAACAGATATGACAAATTTACCTCCCACCTCAGCAGTACTTTTTAAATGTTTTATTAATTCTTTGAGATTTTCAGGCAGTGTATTTTGATATTTACCCCCCTCCCAATTTACCTCAACTTCCCTCCTCAGGAAACTTTATGTTCTCTCCCTCTCCCTCTCCCTCTCCCTCTCCCTCTCCCTCTCCCTCCCCCTCCCCCCTGCTCCTCCCCTCCCCCTTCCCCTCCTTCTCTTTTCTCCCTCCCCACCCCTCTCTCTGCTCAAGTGTCTCTTTCCTCATTCTCTCCCATGTTTCTGTCTCTGCCATCTCTCTCTTATTGTCTGTCTCTCTCTCTCCCCCATGTCTCCACTTATCTCCCCTACCCCATAAACTTCTCACATCAGATCTGTTGTGTGGCATGACTTCTCAGGGGTACATATTGGCATGGGCCTGCCAAGGTACCTGACACCCTCACTATCATTTTTATCCTATTGGTTATTATGCATGGGACGCACAAGGCTTTAAAATGAAGCTGTTAACTGTTTTGCCATCAGATGGCTTTGCAAGTAGAACTGGCTTACTCTCAAGCTACATCTTGGCTTCTCATCCGAAACACTGGGGAGTCTGAAGTGGAAACCATGTAAGCAGGTTGATCAGTTCAGTACTTAGAAAACAGTGATGTTATTATTTCTCTAATTATTAGGATTTTACAAGAACTAATTTAGTTTAGAAATATATGTTGCTAATAGAATGTGAACAACATTCTACCCCTATTAAAGAAAATGAGAAGATGTCCTCAGAGGTATAGAAAAATTTAATCAAAATACTTGGGGAATTGTGTTATAATTTTAGGAATAAAATGGGTTAGGACAAATTTCACGCCCTGTACAGCCTTTGTTTTTATTAGCCAGCAATATACAAAACATTAAAAAGTTGCCGATGTAAAATGATTTTTAATGTCATTCATTATTTACTTTTCAAGGACATTAAAACATACATAATAAGTATCTTGCAGTTTTATTAGCTAATAGATATTTAAATAGATTAACAAATTATGTTCTGGGAAATAACATGGTAGGATAGCTTGAGAAAATATGTTATGCATCATAAAATTTTCAGTCAGGAATATATTAAACCAGTATATTTCCATCAGTTTTCATACATTTCTGTCATCAGGCTCCTGGCAAGTAACCCCTAGTTCAGTTCTCCTGCCTTGGGCTGTAAATAACAGGAAACCTGGATGTTTAAAAAAAATCAGAAAGAAATTATCATCTTATTATTCTAGGATTAGTCTATTTCTCTTGTGTGTGTTGTGTTGTGTTGTGTTGTGTTTTGTGTGAGTGTGTGTCTGTGCGTGTATTTATGTGTGGGGAGTAGATGATTTATATATTTTTATGTATATTACTTAAGATTTCACCATCATCCTTATACAGTTCCATTTTTATAACTTTTGTCTGGATTTGTATGTATGTGCATGTTTACATGTGAGGTGCGTAAGCATGTCTGCCGAGACAGGGACTGGCTCTCACGTTTCACTGCTCAGGAGCAGTCTATCTCATTTCCTGAGATGAGGTTTCTTACTGGGATTCAAATCTTGATAACTAAGCTAGGTTGACAGATCACTGAGCCCCACGGACCCTGCTGTCCTTGCCTTGGCAGCAGTGAGGTGACAGGAGCAGGCCACCATGCCTGGCTCTTTCCATGGATTCTCTGTATGGAACACAGGTCTTCATTGCGTACCTAGCAAACGTCTTACTCTGTGAGTGATCTCCCCAGCCCACCTCTTAAATATTCCCTTAGGAGTTTGACTTCCTTTTAGAATCAGCGTTCTGCCAACCATCCATGCCTAAACAGACCAGGAGAAAAATAACGTAATTACAAATGATTAGATTAAATAAACCAATTCATATTTCCTACCTCACTCTTGGAAAAAAAGACTCACGGCTGGGAAGGCCGCCTGATGTGACAATCAAGTGCTTTTCGTATGAGGAAGAGAGAATACCTTAGAGCCTTCTGTGGCATCACCTACAGACCTAGAGATAAACCTCTGACATTGGTGTTCTCACAGCTGCCTAAGTCTGAGAGCAACTCCTTCCCTCATGCCTTTGTTTCTTACAGGACGTAGCTTCCTTTCCACTATATTAATGAGACCTCTCTCCTCTGCTTTCTTACCTTACCCCTTCCTCTCTGGCCTACCGTACCTTCCCCAGAGCAAAAGTCCCTAATCTCTCTGCTTCAAGTGAAATGCTCTACCTGCCATGATTTGTGGTCTCCGTGTATCTCTCCTTTTCTGTCTTCGTAAATGCCTTTATATGTTCTCCATATAAAGACATTTATAAAATAAAGACAGAAACTTCCTACAAATCTATTTAAATGAGTGTACTCAATTCACTTTTCTCATTCTTTTAACAGTGAATTAACATGGGAACAAGACGAGAAATGGCCTTGGACAATTGTATTAAAAGTCTGATAACTGAATTTGTCAAGCTTTTCCAGGGGGTCAAATCCAATAGGGCACACAGGCACAAGCACAAAATTACCAAGCCCATGTATAACTTTATTGCTTTTTTAAATCCTGCTTTTAAGGATGGTTCTTAAATGCTTTAACCTCTCTTTTAACCCACCACCCACCAGAGGTAGTGGAAAGAAAGGATACGGGGAAGTGGACCTGTTTAGAAAGGTTCTTTGGAGCAACTCCCACCTGTGTTGTCTGGCAATCAGCAGTTCAGTTCACAGGTTAGCATTGGCCACTCAGTCCACTCACACACACTTCACAGATACACCACCAGTTTAGTTCCGTAGAGTTGGAATAGCAAACACGAATCAGCAGCAGCTGAGGCACTGCCTAGCAGAGTCAGCCAAAGGGACCAGGGCCAACAGATACTCTAGAAGTTCTTGGCTGTTGTGCCTCTCTCAGTGAAGCAAGGATCAGTGAAGAGACAGGACCCACAAGCGTTGCACATCTGGCTGTACTAGCAAGCCAAGCTCAGCCTCTTTCACTGTCTGTCGAGTCCTATTTATAGCCTTCCAAACATCACGTGTCCTCCACGGGTCTTGCCCCAGCATGTGTCGTGCCTCAGCTGATGTCACTCTGCCAATCAGCCCAAGTCTTCAGAATTGGCAAGAAGCATAGGCATGGCACCGGAAATTTTTTGGTGTATTTCTCTCTATGGAGTCCCAACAAAAGGAGTTCAGCTATGCCATGTAAGGCAGACCAAGGCATGTGTATCCTTAGCGAAGAGTCCTTCATCATGTGTTCTTTCATATGCTTGCTTAAGCAGAACATCCTTTCACTTTATGCCTGCTTTAGGAAATGTTCCTTCACCAGTCTGCCTTAGCCTTTCACCTATGTCCACTTTAGGAAAACATTCCTTCATGTGTTTTCCCCGGCAAAATACTGTCTAGCACAACTGACTTTCCAAAGAACCCTTAAGTTTCCACTTCATGGGTGTACATGCTTATATTAGAGGGAGTAGACTCACATAATCACACACAACATTTATTCCTAGGCTGGGTAAGTGTGTGCTGGCAGAATAGAATAAACTAGAAAAAGCTGATGTGCACTTGCATTTGAGTCTTGGGGGCTCTGAAGGCTAAGAGATCTGATAGCCTGCTCCAAGTGGAGGGCAACCAGCCTTAAGGAAAAGGGCAATACGGCAACACTTCACTTTGAGCCTGAGGGTAGTAGAAAGTCAATGTCCTGCTTTAAAGGCAATGGACAAGAGGGAATCTTTTCTTAATGTGGAAAAATGGCTAACCTTTTTTTGTTCTATGTGGACCTGCTACTTATTGTATGAAGGCACAGTGTAAGATGTAAGGGAGGTCTGTCTGTTTTATCTGGTGTGCCAAGCTCAAATTCAGATCATCCAAAACCACTCTTCCAGAGAGAAACATCTGGGATAACAGGGTAATGTTTAACTAAATATCTGCTTATCCTGTGTCCTGATCCAAGCTAACATCTAAAGTCAATAGTCATAATAATCTGTAAACTTTATGAACTCAGAGAAGAGAAGGGAGAGAGGGAGGAAGAGGGGCAGAGAGGAGGCAGCTACCCAGACTTCTTATTGTTAATGTTACTGCTTGGGTCATGGCAGCTACCCAGACTTCTTATTGTTAATGTTACTGCTTGGGTCATGGCAGCTACCCAGTCTTCTTATTGTTAATGTTACTGCTTGGGTCGTGGCGAGGATTTCTGGGAGCACAGAGTCCACCAGTCTTTTCTGATTCTATCTTTCTTTAGATCCCACTGTCTGATCTACTTTTACTGCATCTATCTCCCAGAGATGCCTTTTCTGACATCCCACGTTAGGCCATTTCCCTCACCATTTGCTCTAATTACATACATATCCTTGTATTATTTAATAAAGTCATCCCAGTGATATGTTAACATGCTTTAACATTTAGTCACATTGTAATCAAACAATCAGCGAGGAGCAAGGACAGTGACCATGCCTGGTTTGTCTGTGTCTCCAGGGTTTGCTACCTAGTAAAGATTGCATTGTTTTCTTTTATGTCTTTTCAGTGCATAAAAGACTTGTCTAAAGCAGGTGTGCTGGGAGGGATGGAGTGTCACTCTGAAGAATGGAGATTAAAATCCTGATGCTGAGGAAAAGTGGTGAATCAAACCTGACATCAACTGGAAGAAGAAATGGATCTCTTGGATTATACAGGAGTGGGGCAAAGCAGAGGTTTGGTGAGATGTGGCTTTTGGCCTGCCAAATTTTGGAAGCCGGTGGAATTGCTTAGATGCAGGTATGAGGATAGCACCTTGTTGTAAGTGGAGAATTTGAGTCATGGAATTCCGAGATAGATATGGGGGAGGGCAAATGTGGTCATTTGATGGAGATGGAGAAATGAAGATGATGCTGGAAATACTGAAGAAATGCCAGTAAGACTCAGAGGAAGATGAGCCAGAGCTAGAGAGTGGAAAAGGATAGCTCGATGTACAGGCCTCAGAGAAGAAGTTTACTGTGGGCGGAGACACAGTGAGAAACTCTTCAAAGGTGTAGGTGCTGCCCCAGGGCAGCAAAGCTATGGGCATCGGCAGTCACCTTGGTGGTCTGTGAGAGCTGAGTCGGTGACATGGCAGCTTATTGAGGACTTTGGAAGATATCAGTAAGCAACAGGTAGAGTATAGACAACTACAACTACATTTGTAAACTGTGGTGGGAACAGAAATTAAGCCATGGTATAGGAGTCAAGGAAATACCATTAAGGAATTTCTGAGAATTCCTGGGAGTGTTGATTGTATTTCCCCTGACTTTCAAAGAGTAAGATGCCATGAATTTGAAACCACCAATACATTTGCCCCTTTTCACTCTATATTACAATTCTAATCTATATTGTTCATGAAAATATACAATAAATTAAAAGAATGAAGAAAAAGAAAAGAGCATGTGGGTGGACAGAAAGAAAAGATGAAATCTTTATTTTTGTCATCTTAACAGAGTCACTTGGGAAGAAGCAACCTTATTTAAGTATTGCCTCAAGCAGATTGGCCTATGACCATGTCTGTAAGATATATTTTTAATTGGCAATTGATATGGTTGTGTCCAGCCCCCTCTCGGTCAATGGCCCTGGGATGTATAAGAAAGTTAGCTGAGCATAAGCGAGAGAGAGAGAGAGAGAGAGAGAGAGAGAGAGAGAGAGAGAGAGAGAGAGAGAGAGAGAGAGAGAGA